>NC_088399.1:74037778-74207778 GCF_034236695.1 Oncorhynchus nerka
AGCATATAGAACAAGATCTTTTTCAATGCAGTAGTCCTGTCTCTATAGTACTGACTGTTGTTAAAATAATGCAAGCTGATATTCAAGCTGTCTCCAGTGTTTGAGGGCTGGTGCCTGTCTTGCTTTGGGGTGTGCTGCTACAGTTACACCTCAGTGTTTTTTCATCACTGAGAAGGAGAGGTAACTTTGAACTTCAACCAGCACCTGTTCTCTTGAGAATAGTTCAAAGTCACACAACGCTTTGTACTTCTCCTTGAAGCATTTGATGTTCTATGCCTTCAGAAACGTACAACATCCATGCGTTTCCTGGTTTTCAACTAGCTATCATGGATGCCATGAAGCCAAATGTAGACAGTGGATCCTCATCTTTTTCAGAGAGAGACAGAAAGATTGAGAGAGATGGAGGGAGAGAGAGAAGTGGAGGGAAAGAGGGAGAAAGAGGGGGAACACGGACATAAAGAAGACGCGCATTGGCAAATGAATGTGTCAGCCTCGTGTCATTATTTCCGTGTTAAGTCTGAGTAAATGTCACCTCTGTTTTAACTATTCTCAGTCCATATTCCAGACACACTTACAAAGATATGAATCACAGAGATAACAGAACTCCAACCCTTGTCCCCACAGAGAATCAATAAGTCAAAGATAACCAAACCCCTGCCTCGCAGTTCAGTTTATACATTACCATTTGTTTGGTGCATCACTCTCTAAATATAATCTTGATTTGGATGTATGCTTATTGAATAAGGAGAGAGAGAGAGAGAGAGATAGAGAGAGAGAGAGGGAGAGAGAGAGAGAGAGAGGGAGAGAGAGGGAGAGAGTGAGACCGAGAGAGAGATGAAGAGAGAGAGAGAGATGAAGAGAGAGAGAGAGAGAGAGATGAAGAGAGAGATTGAGATCAGAGGTGAGGATCTGGGAGAGGGGAGGAAGGTGGATATGACGACAAAATGCTTTAATCACTTCGCCCCAAGGCTGTATAGGGCTGTAGTCGTGGTGACACTGGTGTTTATCGTCAGGAAGCATCTGAAATAGATGTACGCTTGCCTCGTCACCACACAATTTATCACCGTCACTGAGAGATCTATGGGATGCTTCTGAGCGACTAGCTACACCACTCTGACCTTGGGGGACTTCCTGGATACATGGGGAACTTTAACTACTGACTGACTGAGGCAGGAAGCTACTGATATCGGCCATGTTTTCCTCCCGACCTCCCCTTCAGACACACACAATAATAGGTGCAAGATGGGATACATTGGACTAGATGGAATTCCATTTTATTTTCTTATCCACCATAACAGCTGTGACTACATTGCTTCAGGTTCTACATAGATGGTGCAATAGTGCTGTGTGAATATGCCTTTAGTGTCATTAGTAACTATTGTCTGGCAGTAGTGGTAGTATAAGCAGTAGACTGTGTGAATATGGACAATATGGCCAATGGCAAGGAACAAGGCTGATGGGTCTTAGTGAGCAGAGCACATTAGTGAGCGTGGGTATTTTTAACTGGCCATAAACCGAGGTGCTTCTGGTAAATAGCACTCTGGGTAATTATGAGAGGCAGCTCATTCAATGTAGTTTTTGTGGCAGCTGATTTCATCTCTCCCCCGTCTCTTCCTCTATCTCGCCCTCTGTCTCTTCCCCCATCTCTCCCCCCATCTCTCCCTCCGTCTCTCCCCCTTTCAATTTGCTGCCTGGTTGAAGACGCTGGAGGAGAGACAATGCAAGGCCAGGGAAGGAGCCTGAAAACGTAAGCAGCACAAAAGCTCCTCATAATCAAGAGTGATCGGACTAGACTGACTAGAGCTGCAGCCATGATAACCTTACTTAGTATATCTTACATTTAGAACAGCGGGAGAAGGAGAAAGAAAGGAGGGGAGGGAGGTGAGATAAATAGCGGAGAGCGGGATAAGTGGACAGGTATGAGTGGAGATAATATTGTTATTATAGACATAATTGATCAATCGATAAATTCTTATTTGTATAGGCTAGTTCTTTTAATTAAGTAATTAGTTGCAGAAGGCTTATTAAAGACAATCACAAATAGTGAACACTGGTTCTGCACATAATTCAAAAGTTACCCAGACAAATTCATTTAGTTCAGAGTTATGAACCAGTGTGCCAGAAGCTGGGCTCTGCCTGGCAGAAATGGAACATTTAAAGGGAATTTATCTCGCAGTGAACTTTAATTAAAGCACTAATAGCCCACAGCTTAAAGAAAGCCAAATAGGCAATTGGTTAATCTGTTTTAATTACTTAACTCTCAGATGAATTATTAATTGAATGTTATACAATACGTTTGCCTTTCACATTTCTAACCAGTAATAAGGAATCAAACTCTCCTTTAGGTGGAGGGGAGTCAGGGGACCAAGGAGTCAAAAACACCTCTCCTCATTTTAAAAACAAATGACTGTCTTCAACATATCATTTTACATGAGGTCTTTATCTGAAGACTTGTTGAGAATAAATGGAATATGAATCCATTTCCAATACATCCTATTTAAAACACGTTACTGGTCACGTCTGGGTGGCTACATCTCTCTGCATTGATCCAGAGATGGACTACACTCAAAAGAAGGAGTGGGAGGTAGAGTTTGTGTTTGTGTTGTGTTGAGTGAGTGAGTGAGTGAGTGAGTGAGTGAGTGAGTGAGTGAGTGAGTGAGTGAGTGAGTGAGTGAGTGAGTGAGTGAGTGAGTGAGTGAGTGAGTGAGTGAGTGAGTCAGTGAGTCAGTGAGTCAGTGAGTCAGTGAGTGAGTGAGTACCCTCCTCTCCTTCCCATCCTCCTACCCTCCCGTTTTGTATTGTGACTCTCCATGTCCTGTTCAGGTCCTGGAACAATGGACCAAACAGTCTCTGTGGAGCAATATTTGTACCTAGCTTCAAGCTGCATGCCAAATCAGAAGCTTATTTTGTTCAATCATTACAAACTCTTGTTGCTTTGCATAATAGAGACCCATACATGTACAGTATGATGTTACACTGGATACTCAGTCAGATAATCATGTTTCCATGTTAGAGGCAAGACATGTTCCAGAGGGGAAAGGAACAAAACGGAAACACAAATGAGAGGCAGAAATCAGTGTGTCTGATTTCCAGGTCTGCCTTGGAGTGTGTTTGTGTATGTTTGTGTGTGATTGTTCCTTTAGAACAGTATTACTAATCAAGTCACCACGTAGACATTACTATTTTGCTATGGGCATGTAAACATCCATCCCTAGCTGCATATACTGATAAACATGATACAAGAGAATGAAATGCCTAATGTGATTTCTCTGAATGTCATTGAGTGTGGTGGATCCAGTGGAAAGTGAAATGTGTTGTTGTGTTTAATGTCGCCTCATTTGCTTTATGAAATACCTTCAGACGCAAAGCAAAGGGCAACTTTCACAGCTCCATGAGATGAAAAAGTGGCTTTTTTCCAAACAATTACATTGTTGACTGCCTTTATTTGCTCCTTGATTGAGCAGTGCAGGCAGACAGAAGCAGACAGATTACAAGTGTGTGTGTGTGTGTGTGTGTGTGTGTGTGTGTGTGTGTGTGTGTGTGTGTGTGTGTGTGTGTGTGTGTGTGTGTGTGTGTGTGTGTGTGTGTGTGTGTGTGTGTGTGTGTGTGTGTGTGTGTGTGTGTGTGTGCACGTGTAGGCAGAAAAGGAGCAGACAGTTTAATTAACTAGTTAACTGAAAACCGTTATTCTTAGAATGCTGTCACTTTGATGGATGATGGGTGATGGATGATGGATGGCTCATTAAAGTCTATGAGATGGCTATCAGTATACAACAACCACAAACCACAAAAAAATAACCACAAAACACCAGCAACACACACACACCAAACCCACAGTTACTTCTAGTAGGCTGTTGGGAACACACGCAGCATGTGAAAGCGACGATGATGAAGAAACATAATTAATTGAGGGTTATGGAGGAGGAGGGGAAAAATAGCTGCCTGCGTATCATGCCAACCGCTGTCTCAAATTGCCTGGCTTCAGCATCTTTTGATGAGATTTCTCATTAGAGGTCTATACAGCCCAGACTTTGGAAATATCACAGAATTAATGAAAAAGGATAGGAATGGAGAAAGTGGGCTGCCAATGGTAGGACAGAAGAGGGACTCAGTGTAATCATTGTTCTGATCAGTGTATCATTGTCTTTCTGTAAAAACTCCTCTTGACGGCGGTGGTCAGCGCCGGCCTCTCGTTTGGTGTGTGTGTGTGTGTGTGTGTGTGTGTGTGTGTGTGTGTGTGTGTGTGTGTGTGTGTGTGTGTGTGTGCGTGTGTGTGTGTGCATGCGTGTGTGTGTTTATTGTGTGTGACTCCCAGGCCAGTTGGTTAGTTGTTTCTGTTGATAGAGTATTTAGCCTGGTTGCTGTGGTGAGGTTCACAGGATTCATCTACTTGGTAGGGTTTTGAATGCTCACCAGGCTTCTGTGTTTTCAGCTCTTTTTATCAGCTCTTTTTCACATTTAGATTAGGAGATTTCCAACTGAGTTCATCTGTGTTTTTCTCCCCTCAAGCATACAGTCTTTTGCTTCAAGCAGAGAAAAATACAGAATTCCCCATCTACCTCACAGTGTCGACCATTGTCCGCCTCAGAACATGTCTTTTGATGTCACATGTCTTTTGAGGTCACTCACACACAACTTTTGAGGTCACTCACACACAACTTTTGAGGTCACTCACACACAACTTTTGAGGTCACTCACACACAACTTTTGAGGTCACTCACACACAACTTTTGAGGTCACTCACACACAACTTTTGAGGTCCCTCACACACAACTTTTGAGGTCACTCACACACAACTTTTGAGGTCACTCACACACAACTTTTGAGGTCCCTCACACACAACTTTTGAGGTCACACACACAACTCAGTTGGAGTCAGTTCCAAGATGGCGCAGCAGTAGGACGTCTGTTCGTCTTGTCCCGTTCCATGTATAAATATTTTTCTTTGTGTATATTTCGTATATATTTAATTTAAAAAAAAAAAGTTTTTATCTCAATTTCCATCTACGCACTGAACATACCCTCCTGCAACCTGCCTCACCCAATGTGGTACGGATCTGTATTTTTTTACACTGGCCATCAGAAGCTAGCCAGCTAACTAGCTACTAGCTAGTAGTCAGTTAGCCATCACCGTTAACTCGGACATCAGCCAGCCTCAGCTCGGTCAATACCTGCCAGTCTGCACAGCGCGATATCAACCCAGAGCATATCGGACTGCTTTTTCTCTACCACATCTCCGGATTTCTACCGCAAGCTCTGAACCTTTTCACCGGATCATCGCAGCTAGCTAGCTGCTATCCGAGTGGCTACTCCTGGCTAACGTTGCTGTCCCGAAGCAAGAACCAGTTAGCCTGGAGCTAGCCTGGAACTAGGCCCATCTCCTGGCTAGCTGAAGAGGTCCATCAGCCAATTCTTGGGCTACAATATCTATTTTGCCAATTGGCCTAGAACCTTTTACTGCCGACACGGAGCCCCGCTGATCCATCATGACTGGTTTGCCAACGTAACCGTCTGAGGGGGTTTCAACAGGCTCTTCCATTGCGACGTCCCCCAAAGGCCCATCTACTAGCCTGCTAGCCCCGGCCTGCTAGCTGTCTGAATCGCCGTGTCTCCAGCTCGCCTAGCTACTCACTGGACCCTATGATCACTCGGCTACACATGCCTCTCCCTAATGTCAATATGCCTGGTCCATTTCTGTTTTGGTTAGGGATTATTGTCTTATTTCACTGTAGAGCCTCCAGCCCTGAGCTAGCCCTTTTGTTCCACCCCCGACACATGCAGTGACCTCACCTGGCTTAATGGTGCCGCTAGAGACAAAACCTCTCTCATTGTCACTCAATGCCTAGGTTTACCTCCACTGTATTCACTTCCTACCATACCCACATTATGCCTTGAATCTATTCTTCCACGCCCAGAAATCTGCTCCCTTTACTCTCTACTCTGAACGCACTAGACGACCAGTTCTTATAACCTTTAGCCGTACCCTTATCCTACTCCTCCTCTGTTCCTCTGGTGATGTAGAGGTTAACCCAGACCCTGCAGCCCCTAGCTCCACTCCCATTCCCCAGGCGCTCTCATTTGTTGACTTTTGTAACCGAAAAAGCCTTGGTTTCATGCATGTTAACATTAAAGCCTCCTCCCTAAGATTGTTTTATTCACTGCTTTAGCACACTCCGCCAACCCGGATGTCCTAGCTGTGTCTGAATCCTGGCTTAGGAATGCCACCAAAAATCCAGAAATTTCCATCCCTAACTATAACATTTTCCTATAAGATGGGAAGAGGGGAAGAATTGCAATCTACTGCGGAGATAGAGTTATGTTATACTATCCAGGTCTGTGCCCAAACAATTGGAGCTTCTACTATTAAAAATCCACCTTTCCAGAAACAAGTCTCTCACCATTGCCGCTTGTTATAGACCCCCTTCCGCCCCCAGCTGTGCCCTGGACACCATATGTGAATTGATTGCCCCCCATCTATTCGTACTGTTAGGTAACCTAAACTGGGACATGCTTAACACCTTGGCTGTCCTACAATCTAAGCTAGACGGCCTCAATCTCACACAAATTATCAAGGAACCTACCAGGTACAACCCTAAATTCATAACCATGGGCACCCTCTTAGATATCATCCTGACCAACTTGTCCTCTAAATACACCTCTGCTGTCTTCAACCAGGATCTCAGCGATTGCCTCATTGCCTGGATGCGTAATGGGTCCGCAGTCAAACGACCACCCCCCATCACTGTCAAACGCTCCCTAAAACACTTCAGCAAGCAGGCCTTTCTAATCGACCTGGCCTAGGTATGCTGGAAGGATATTGACCTCATCCCGTCAGTAGAGGATGCCTGGTTGCTCTTTTAATTCAAGTGTTTTCCTCGCCATCTTAAATAAGCATGCCCCATTCAAAAAATGTAGAATTAAGAACAGATATAGCCCTTGGTTCACCCCAGACTTGACTGCCCTTCACCAGCACAAAAACATCCTGTGGCGTTCTGCATTAGCATCGAATAGCACTTCCGATATGCAACTTTTCAGGGAAGTCAGGAACAAATATACCCAGGCAGTCAGGAAAGCTAAAGCTAGCTTTTGCAAACAGAAATTTGAATCTTGTAGCACTAATTCCAAAATGTTTTGGGACACTGTAAAGTCCATGGAGAACAAGAGCACCTCCTCCTAGCTGCCCACTGCACTGAGGATAGGAAACATTGTCACCACCGATAAATCTATGATAATCGATAATTTCAAGAAGCATTTTTCCACGGCTGGCCATGCTTTCCACCTGGCTACCCCTACCTCGGACAATATCTCAGCACCCCCTGCAGCAACTCGCCCAAGCCCCCCTGCTTCTCCTTCACCCAAATCCAGACAGCTGATGATCTGAAAGAGCTACAAAATCTGGATCCCAACAAATCAGCTGGGCTAGACAATCCCTCTCTTTCTAAAATTATCCGCCGAAATTGTTGCAACCCCTACTACTAGCCTATTCAACCTCTATTTCATATCGTCGGAGATCAACAAAGATTGGAAAGCAGCTTGTCCCCTTCTTCAAAGGGGGAGACACTCTAGACCCAAACTGTTATAGACCTTTATCCATCCTGCCCTGCGTTTCTAAGATCTTCAAAAGCCAAGTTAACAAGCAGATCCCCGATCATTTCGAATCCCACCGTACCTTCTCCACTATGCAATCTGGTTTCTGAGATGGTCATGGGTGCACCTCAGCCATGCTCAAGATCCTAAACTGCCATCCATAAACTGCCATCAATAACTGCCATCAATAAAAGACAGTACTGTGCATCCGTCCCCATCGACCTGGCCAAGGCTTTTGACTATATAAATATCTGCATTCTTATTGGCAGACTCAATAGCCTTGGCTTCTCAAATGACTAGCTCACCTGGTTCACCAACTGCTTCTCTGATACAGTTCAGTGTGTTAAATTGGAGGGCCTGTTGTCCGGGCCTCTGGCAGTCTCTATACGGGTGCCACAGGGTTAAATTCTCGGGATGACTCTTTTCTCTGTATATTTTAATGATGTCGCTTTTTCTGCGGGTGATTCTGTGATCCACCTCTGTGCAGACGACAGAATTCTGTATACATCTGGCCCTTCATTGGATCCTGTGCTAACAAACCTTCAAATGAGCTTCAATGCCAAACAACACTCCTTCCGAGGCCTCCAACTTCTTTTAAATGCAAGTAAAACTAAGTACATGCTCTTCAACCGATTGCTGCGCCCACCCTCCCGCCCGACTAGCATCACTACTCTGGACGGTTCTAACCTATAATATGTGGACAACTACAAATACCTAGGTGTCTGGTTGGACTGTAAACTCTCCTTCCAGAGTCACATCTAGCATCTCCAATCCAAAATTAAATCTAGAATCAGTTTCCTATATCGCTACAAAGTCTTCTTTACTCATGCTGCCAAACAAACCCTCGTAAAACTGACTATCCTACCGATCCTTGACTTCGGCTATATCATTTACAAAATAGCCTCCAGCACTCTACTCAGCAAACTGGATGCAGTCTATCACAGTGCCATCCGTTTTGTCACCAAAGCCCCATATACTACCCACCACTGTGACCTGTATGCCCTCATTGGCTGGCTCTCACTACATATTCATCGCCAAACCCACTCCAGGTCATCTATAAGTCTATGCTAGGTAAAGCCCCGCCTTATTTCAGCTCACTGGTCACCATTGCAACACCGACCCGTAGCACGCGCTCCAGCAGGTATATTTCACTGGTCACCATTGCAACACCGACCCGTAGCACGCGCTCCAGCAGGTATATTTCACTGGTCACCATTGCAACACCGACCCGTAGCACGCGCTCCAGCAGGTATATTTCACTGGTCACCATTGCAACACCGACCCGTAGCACGCGCTCCAGCAGGTATATTTCACTGGTCACCTCCAAAGCCAACACTTCATTTGGCTGCCTATCCTTCCAATTCTCTGCTGCCAATGACTGGAACGAATTGCAAAAATCACTGATGCTGGAGTCTTATATCTCCCTCTCTAACTTTAAGCATCAACTGTCAGAACAACTTAACGATCACTTTACCTGTACACAGACACCGAACTACCTCATCCACATATTGTTATCCTCTTGCTCTTTTGCACCCCAGTATCTCTACTTGTACATCATCATCTGCACATCTATCACTCCAGTGTTAATGCTAAATTGTAATTATTTAGCCTCCATGGCCTATTTATTGCCTTTCCTCCCTACTCTTCTACATTTGCACACACTGTACATAGATTTTTCCATTGTGTTATTGACTGTATGTTTGTTTATCCCATGTATAACTCTGTGTTGTTGTTTTTGTCGTACTGCTTTGCTTTATCTTGGCCAGGCCGCAGTTTGTATATGAGAACTTGTTCTCAACTGGCCTACCTGGTTAAATAAAGGTGAAATAAAAAATAAATAAAAAACATGCCTTTTGACACTAAATTCTTTACTTTCTCAAAACCCCTATACTCTCAGACTACATTCACTGTATCTCTCTTCAACCCTAAAGTTTTGTATTAGGCATTTGTATTAAGTCTCTTCCTGTTCAGTGTCATGTAATCTTTCTAGACACCATGGTTCTCCTCCTTGCCTCCTACACGGGTTCTTTAAGTAAACATCTCCTGCTGTGGCTTCAGGGAACGTGTGGCCTACTCTAGCCGTAGCAGACAACGACCCCATTCCTTCAGGGAACGTGTGGCCTACTCTAGCCGTAGCAGACAAAGACCCCATTCCTTCAGGGAACGTGTGGCCTACTCTAGCCGTAGCAGACAAAGACCCCATTCCTTCAGGGAACGTGTGGCCTACTCTAGCCGTAGCAGACAAAGACCCCATTCCTTCAGGGAACGTGTGGCCTACTCTAGCGTAGCAGACGTCTAGCCGGGACAAAAACCCCATTCCATCAGGGAACGTGTGGCCTACTCTAGCCGAGCAGACAAAGACCCCATTCCATCAGGGAACGTGTGGCCCCCATTCCATCAGGGAACGTGTGGCCTACTCTAGCCGTAGCAGACAAAGACCCCATTCCATCAGGGAACATGTGGCCTACTCTAGCCGTAGCAGACAAAGACCCCATTCCTTCAGGGAACGTGTGGCCTACTCTAGCCGTAGCAGACAACGACCCCATACCTTCAGGGAACGTGTGGCCTACTCTAGCCGTAGCAGACAAAAACCCCATTCCATCAGGGAACGTGTGGCCTACTCTAGCCGTAGCAGACAAAGACCCAATTCCATCAGGGAACGTGTGGACGTAGCAGACAAAGACCCCCAATTCCATCAGGGAACGTGTGGCCTACTCTAGCCGTAGCAGACAAAGACCCCATTCCTTCACGTGTGGCCTACTACTCTAGCCGTAGCAGACAAAGACCCAATTCCATCAGGGAACGTGTGGCCTACTCTAGCCGTAGCAGACAAAGACCCCATTCCTTCAGGGAACGTGTGGCCTACTCTAGCCGTAGCAGAAAAAGACCCCTTCCTTCAGGGAATGTGTGGCCTACTCTAGCCGTAGCAGACAAAGACCCCGTTCCTTCAGGGAATGTGTGGCCTACTCTAGCCGTAGCAGACAAAGAGCCCAGACAAAGACCCCGTTCCATCAGGGAACGTGTGGCCTACTCTAGCCGTAGCAGACAAAGACCCCCCACGTGTGGCCTACCTTCAGGGAACGTGTGGCCTACTCTAGCCGTAGCAGACAAAGACCCCCCATCAGGGACCTTCAGGGAACGTGTGGCCTACTCTAGCCGTAGCAGACAAAGACCCCATTCCATCAGGGAACGTGTGGCCTACTCTAGCCGTAGCAGACAAAGACCCCATTCCTTCAGGGAACGTGTGGCCTACTCTAGCCGTAGCAGAAAAGACCCCTTCCTTCAGGGAATGTGTGGCCTACTCTAGCCGAAAAAGCAGACAGGGAACGTGTGGCCTACTCTAGCCGTAGCAGACAAAGACCCCGTTCCTTCAGGGAACGTGTGGCCTACTCTAGCCGTAGCAGACAAAGACCCCGTTCCTTCAGGGAACGTGTGGCCTACTCTAGCCGTAGCAGACAAAGACCCCATTCCATCAGGGAACGTGTGGCCTACTCTAGCCGTAGCAGACAAAGACCCCGTTCCTTCAGGGAACGTGTGGCCTACTCTAGCCGTAGCAGACAGGGAAAGACTCTAGCCCCATTCCTTCAGGGAACGTGTGGCCTACTCTAGCCGTAGCAGACAAAGACCCCATTCCATCAGGGAACGTGTGGCCTACTCTAGCCGTAGCAGACAAAGACCCCATTCCATCAGGGAACGTGTGGCCTACTCTAGCCGTAGCAGACAAAGACCCCATTCCTTCAGGGACGTGTGGCCGTGTGGCCTTCCTTCAGGGAACGTGTGGCCGTAGCAGACAAAGACCCCATTCCTTCAGGGAACGTGTGGCCTACTCTAGCCGTAGCAGACAAAGACCCCATTCCATCAGGGAACGTGTGGCCTACTCTAGCCGTAGCAGACAAAGACCCCATTCCATCAGGGAACGTGTGGCCTACTCTAGCCGTAGCAGACAAAGACCCAATTCCATCAGGGAACGTGTGGCCTACTCTAGCCGTAGCAGAAAAAGACCCCATTCCTTCAGGGAACTGTCAAGCTTCACAGTTAAGACGTCACTGCACCTTCAGGGAACGTGTGGTTTATTCACTGCTCAGTAAAGATCTGGTTCCATCTGTTTAATTACTGTGAAGATTATCCGATTAACATTGCATTACCAGCTCCTGTTGTTCCTCAGTCACATGATCAACCCAGTGGAAGGAAGGCTGACTAGCGGCTTACTATGGTGAGGAATCACAAACGGATGGATGCTAATGTAGGTTTTGTTCCACAGAGCAAGCTCAATAATGAAGTAGGCAAACTTAGATAAATACTTGAAAATATCACTTGATTTTCATCTTTAGTTATCAGTTCCTAAAGAAGCTTTGGGTTGTTCAGAGTATAATTTAGGTTTGGGTTGGTCAGAGTATAATTTAGGTTTGGGTTGGTCAGAGTATAAATTAGGTTTGGTTTGGTAAGAGTATAAATTTGGTTTGGGTTGGTCAGAGTATACATTAGGTTTGGGTTGGTCAGAGGTATGAGGTATTATATTGATATTTAGCAACAGTATCCACATTATCAATGCATTGGCACACGTTCTAGATCAAAATGTATCAGAGATAATGTTGAGCTGTTTCAGTAGTTAGTGAACTAAGATAGATAACCAAGTTAGCGTTTCCACCAAAGAGACTAAACTGTATTTGTGTGTGTGGTGCGGTGTAAAACCTAAACTTTCCTCTCAAGTCCTCTTAGTCGTGTGTGTGTGTGTGTGTGTGTGTGTGTGTGTGTGTGTGTGTGTGTGTGTGTGTGTGTGTGTGTGTGTGTGTGTGTGTGTGTGTGTGTGTGTGTGTGTGTGTGTGTGTGTGACTTAGGTGACTCAGCAGTTCATTCACTCCCCTGGTGGGCCAGGAAGCTATAGTAACCTGGAGGCTCTAATTGGATGACAGACTGACTGCAGCTCATTTTATAGAGTTGCTGCTTCAAAGAAGAGAGAAAGAGAGAGGGGGAAAGAGATGAAGAGAGAGAGAGAGAGAGAGAGAGAGAGAGAGAGAGAGAGAGAGAGAGAGAGAGAGAGAGAGGAGAGAGAGAGGGGGAGGACAGAGAGAGAGAAAGAGAGAGAGAGAGAGAGGGACAGAGAAAGAGAGAGAGAGGGACAGAGAGAGAGAGAAAGTGAGAGAGAGGACAGAGAGAGAGAAAGAGAGAGAGAGGGTCAGAGCGAGGGACAGAGAGAGAGAGAGAGAGAGAGAGAGAGAGAGAGAGAGAGAGAGAGAGAGAAAGAGAGGGAGGGAGAGGGACAGAGAGAGAGAGAGGGACAGCGAGAGAGAGAAAGAGAGAGAGAGAGGGACAGAGAGAGAGAAAGAGAGAGGGACAGAGAGATAAAGAGAGAGGCAGAGAGAGAGAGAGAGAGAGAGGGACAGAGAGAGAGAGAGAGAGAGAGAGGGACAGAGAGAGAGAGAGAGAGAGGCAGAGAGAGAGAGAGAGAGAGAGAGAGAGAGAGAGAGAGAGAGAGAGAGAGAGGCAGAGAGAGAGAGGGACTGAGATGGAGAGAGCAGACCAGATAAAGGGAGACAGAAATGGTTCCAAAGCTCTCTCGTGAAGTCTCAACTCTTAGAAATAGGTCTTGATTTTTAAAGAGGAAGGGTTCGAGAAAGGGACCAGATTACTCCATATATATTATTCAATAAGTTACAACTTGACTAAGATGTCTCATGGTGTCATCAGAAAATGTACTGTATGTCATTCCCAACTCAATGCATTATCACTGTCTGGATGAACCTGAAGAGACATTCATATGATTCTCTAAATATTACTCTTCACATTGAGTGGACACAAAAATGAACATTGAAATAACATGATGTATCAATGGAGAAATTCAATAGCTTTAGACTGTGTGTGTGTTCGTAACATCACGTGTGTGTGATTGCGACTTCACGTGTGTGTGTGTGTGTGTGTGTGTGTGTGTGTGTGTGTGTGTGTGTGTGTGTGTGTGTGTGTGTGTGTGTGTGTGTGTGTGTGTGTGTGTTGGCATGTGCTCCTGAAGTGGAGTTGCTCATGGTGGAACAGCTGTGAGTAATTGTTTCGCTCAGTAGCCGAGGCTCATCCTGGCCCTTTACAGATAACCTGCAGGAAATCTCTCTTGATGTCCTGAGAGAGGGACAGAGGAAATTAAGATGGAGATGGAGAGACAGAGTAGATGGAGAGTGAGGGAGAGAGAAAGGGAAGGTAGGGAGAGAGAGAGAGAGAGAGAGGGGGAGAGATGAGAGAGAGAGGGAGACAGACAGACAGACAGACAGACAGACAGACAGACAGACAGACAGACAGACAGACAGACAGACAGACAGACAGACAGACAGACAACGAGAGAGAGAGAGAGAGAGACAGAGAGACAGGGAGAGACAGGGAGAGACAGAGAGACAGAGAGACAGCTGCTCTTTGAACTGGCTCTTCAAAACCAGATATTTTTTTCTATAGGTTGAAGGGATCGGGTAGGAACCATTATTCAAAGGATGGATGGAAGGGAATAATTATACTGGTGTCAGTTTTGGCAGGGCCGTATTGGTGAGGGGTGTCAGTTGTGGCAGGGGCCGTTTTGGTGAGGGGTGTCAGTTGTGGCAGGGGCCTTATTGCTGAGGGGTGTCAGTTGTGGCAGGGGCCATATTGGTGAGGGGTGTCAGTTATTCATCAGTGCTGGAGGGAGAGCAGAGAAAGGTCCTAAAGGTACAGTAGATGTGTTGTTTCTTGTCGGAAATGTTGGAAATGTTGGAAACCATGACTGGATATCTTGTCTACTTCACATTACAACACATCACATTACAACATGTATTAGAGGTAAAGCCCCTGAGTTGGACTCTCACCATCAGAGCACTGAAAAATGGACACAGCCTCCCTCCGTGTATTAGAGGTAAAGCCACTGAGCTGGACTCTCATCATCAGAGCACTGAAAAATGGACACAGCCTCCCTCCATGTATTAGAGGTAAAGCCCCTGAGTTGGACTCTCATCATCAGAGCACTGAAAAATGGACACAGCCTCCCTCCATGTATTCAGTGGACAACTGAATCAAGCGGTAATGTACAGGAGAGAGGCTATTGTGTGGAGTGGATCATTCAGTAATGTGTTTATCAAGCAGCAGCAGTAATAACCCTCCTAACACAGATAAAATCACCAGCAATATCACCAGCCAGCTTCCTTCTGCCTTCCCTAACGACCAGGCAGAGAGAGAATAGAGGTGTGTGTGTGTCTGTGTGTGGGTGCAGGCATGTGTGTGTATGTGTTCACATATGCATGCTTGTGTGTGTCATCCCATGATGAATTATTGAATGTATTTTCCACTGGGCATGAAAGCAAGCGGAACCCTCCCGTTATGATATCAGGCTCTCCCACCTGCTAACTAACGACGGGATAAAGATGTTACCCTAACGACTACAACTGAGTGGCCAATAATATCTGTGAAATCACTCTGTTCAATTCATTTTAATCAAAGTCAGTCTTACCAGCAGCATCCTTAGCACCACATTACAGACAGAGTAACTTCAATCTGGACCACAGCAGTAGTTCCGCCTTGCAGCACAGGGGTTAGGAGCTCCTTGTTATTAGACAACCATGGTGAGATTGTGGAATTTCATCCATCGCTTTGTGCATGAGCTGCAAGAGGATAGACAGACATAGGACACATTTTGGTGTGTAATCATTTGGTTTTAACCACATTTGTGACCGACCAGCTCGATTCGGTCTAATATAGCAAAAGAGACGCAGAGCTTGAAAATGGTATATCATACACTACAGCTGAGGAACAATGGGAAAGCAATTCTGCTTGTAACCCCACTTTTGAGAAAATGGGCCCTGAATGTTTTGGTACATCTACTGGAGAGCTCTTCTTTGTCTACACCCATTCAGCATCGTTCACACCCTCTTAAGCCTATGACCCACCCATCTTTTTAAGGATTCACATGTGCTATACAAAGCGAGTACCGTAGTGTACTAAACAACCAAAGAGTTCAAGACTAAAGGCTGGTTTATACTGCGTCTATCGACATGTCTGTAGACTGTTGTCGCAGTGACATCATGAACATTCTATTGTCGTCCAACATCAAACTCATCATTGTCGTTAAGGAAAAGTATAAACACAAAAACTAAAGGCTGCATGACATCAACAGCCTGGTGGTCCAAAATATCATAACTGGTGTATTTTAACACCAATAAACTAATGCGTTTAAAAATGAATTTAGTATATGTTAATCTAGCAAACCAAACTAAAAGCAACTTTCTAAACAATGTTTTGGTTAGTTTCTAGCTTGTTAGCTAGCTAGCTACACCAGGGAACTGCAACCAAACCGCTAACCTGGAGACTTATCGAACCCTCATGAAAAGATAATCATTCTACTTTTCTCAAGAGTAGCTAACTGTAAAATGTCTATACAACGTACCATTATAGACAGTAAAGACATTATAGACAGTAAAGACATTATAGACAGTAAAGACAGTAAACACAGTAAAGACAGTAAAGACATTATAGACAGTAAAGACAGTAAAGACATTATAGACAGTAAAGACAGTAAAGACATTATAGACAGTAAAGACATTAAAGACATTATAGACAGTAAAGACATTATAGACAGTAAAGACAGTAAAGATATTATAGACAGTAAAGACAGTAAATACATTATAGACAGTAAAGACAGTATAGACAGTAAAGACAGTAAAGACATTATAGACAGTAAAGACATTATAGACAGTAAAGACAGTAAAAACATTGTAGACAGTAAAGACAGTAAAGACATTATAGACAGTAAAGACATTATAGACAGTAAAGACAGTAAAGACATTATAGACAGTAAAGACATTAAAGACATTATAGACAGTAAAGACATTATAGACAGTAAAGACAGTAAAGATATTATAGACAGTAAAGACAGTAAAGACATTATAGACAGTAAAGACAGTAAAGACATTATAGACAGTAAAGACATTATAGACAGTAAAGACAGTAAAGACAGTAAAGACGGTATAGACAGTAAAGACATTGTAGACAGTAAAGACAGTAAAGACATTATAGACAGTAAAGACAGTAAAGACGGTATAGACAGTAAAGACATTGAAGACAGTAAAGACAGTAAAGACATTATAGACAGTAAAGACAGTAAAGACGGTATAGACAGTAAACACATTGTAGACAGTAAAGACAGTAAAGACATTATAGACAGTAAAGACATTATAGACAGTAAAGACATTATAGACAGTAAAGAGAGTAAAGAAAGCAAAGACATTAAAGAAAGTAAAGACATTATAGACAGTAAAGACATTATAGACAGTAAAGACAGTAAAGACATTGTAGACAGTAAAGACAGTAAAGACATTATAGACAGTAAAGACATTATAGACAGTAAAGACAGTAAAGACATTATAGACAGTAAAGACAGTAAAGACAGTATAGACAGTAAAGACATTATAGACAGTAAAGACATTATAGACAGTAAAGACAGTAAAGACATTATAGACAGTAAAGACAGTAAAGACATTATAGACAGTAAAGACATTATAGACAGTAAAGACAGTAAAGACATTATAGACAGTAAAGACAGTAAAGACATTATAGACAGTAAAGACAGTATAGACAGTAAAGACATAGACAGTAAAGACAGTAAAGACATTATAGACATTATAGACAGTAAAGACAGTAAAGACATTAAAGACAGTAAAGACATAAAGACATTATAGACAGTAAAGACATTATAGACATTATAGACAGTATAGACAGTATAGACAGTAAAGACAGTAAAGACAGAATCAACTTGGGGTAATAGTTTGAACTGGATAGTGGATTGCAGGAACCAGGAATATTCACAACCAAACAAATCACCAGCAGCCTATGAGAATCAGAGCACACAACTTGACGAGAGTTCTGATGTGCTCCGCAACGCGCTGTGTCTAATTAGCATGACAATGACATCATTAATGGACACTCAACCAGCCTGATTGTTAAATTACTGATTTTTCTCTCTTTCTCTCTCTTCTCTCTAGCTCTTTGTCTCTCTCTCTCTCGCTGTATTGTCAAAATAGCCTAGTATCTTGCTTTACCAATCAAAGGCTCATCACATGACATGTTTAAAAAGAGCCCCTCACCCCTTCTTTCCCCCGTCCCCCGTCCCTCGAATGGAGGCCAGACTACACCTCGTTATCCTGCAGCTGTAAATTGCAGCCCCCTTCCTGGACTAGAATTTAAATTAAAACACTCACTGGATTAAAGCCGCTACACTCACTGCAATCAGGCTCACTGATGAGGGTTTTCATACAGACTTTGGAGGATGAAAGCTGGGCGCTCGCTGGATAGGACCAGGGAATCGTTTTGTGTGAGTCATACGCTGCTGCTGGTTCTTTTGTGTTCTCAGATAGATTTAGCCCTGGCTGGCGGTTTTCAGTGCCTCAAATAAGTTGTGCATTTCAATAAATGCAGTAGAATAGCCATAGGGACAGTACTTTCAGGATACATTGTTATTCACTGGTATCTAACGTTGGAAATGTAAGACTAAAGTGTCAGCAGTGACTACAAGAAGTTCAATATATAGTGGGATTCAGTAATAAAGAAAGAAGTGTGAAAACGCTAAACAACAGTTGTGATGACGAGTAACATAAACGGTAACAATGTCAATTTAGCATTATTCTATTCTCCATATAAAATAGGCATGTAAACAGAGTTAAAGTGCCATACCTGCTTTAACCATCTTCTACATACTGTACCTGTACATACATACTGTACCTGTACATACATACTGTACCGACCGGTACACACATAATATTATAGTCAGGGTTTGATTTGGTCTGCTGAGGTTCTTGACTTGATTGAGCTCTAATCATCATCGACAGTCACTGTGTGGCCTTCCCATGAAAGACAACATGAAAATGAATGTTTGATTTATGACATGGCCAATTAAAAAGAATTCTATTAAAAAGAATGATCTTCGAATAGCCTGCTTGGCTCACCTTGGGAAACACCCACCACTGCTAAAATAAAAAGCATGTTTAGAATCCATCAATGACATGAGTCTAACGCTGCCACGACATGGCATGGTAAAGGGGTTCTGGTTTGGTTTTATATCTTAAAATCTCTAACGGATCCTGTGGGTGGATTATGACTAGAACTACTAGACTCTCAGACCTTCTGTGGTGAAAAGTTTTTATTCTCAACACTCCAGCTCAGACAACACAATCACAACTGTCACAATGGTGGACCAATTCCTTCCCAAAATAGTGAGAGTCTATTTCCAGGTGGGCCGAAATGTTCTTCTATCTGTCCATCCAAGTACTAGAAAATGTCCATCAAATTCCTATATTGTCAAAAGAATGTTCTACTGTCATGTATTTGCCATGTTCCAGAACCTCTTGAAGATGAGGTTAACCTGAAATAAAGTCAAAAACCTCTCTTACTGTGAAAAGTTCAAACGAGGGTCTATTCATTCTGTGAAGGAAGATATCCCTCCTCATCGTAGCAGGCAGAGAAGATATCCCTCCTCATCGTAGCAGGCAGAGAAGATATCCCTCCTCATCGTAGCAGGCAGAGAAGATATCCCTCCTCATCGTAGCAGGCAGAGAAGATATCCCTCCTCATCGTAGCAGGCAGAGAAGATATCCCTCCTCATCGTAGCAGGCAGAGAAGCAGGCAGAGAAGATATCCCTCCTCATCGTAGCAGGCAGAGAAGATATCCCTCCTCATCGTAGCAGGCAGAGAAGATATCCCTCCTCATCGTAGCAGGCAGAGAAGAGGGCTGGAGGTATTCATTTCTTGGGTCAGGTCTTAAATTGAGTTACACCATTTTCTCCCTGAGAAGATTAGAGGAAGAGGAAGGAGATAAGAGAAGGTCTGGCTGACTGTCCTCAGGTAGGATGGCCCCTCTCCTTCCCCTTCCTCATCCTCTTGAGCTGGTGAATGAAACCATAGCCTTGGGTGATATCATACCAATCACATCAACACTGCTGTGACTGAGTGGTTTTGAGTGCAGTATTAAGTAAGTGCTCTGTTGACTACTCACAACTGTGAGCACAAGCTATATCCAGGAGGATCTATATTTTAGGATAATAGAATAGAATAAAATATCATCAAGTAAATACCCAGTGAATAACAACAACAAAATGCATCTACACTGTTCTCATTGAGAATAGAAAACACAGTGGAAAAAGTTTGTAATGGGGGATACTTAATTTGTTTTCTGTATGTTCCTCTCTTGGTTATGATTTCTAATTCAATTCTCTCATCTAAGCCTCATTTCAAAAGGTGGAAATGTGTTCTGTACATTGTAATAGAGTCAGAAATGTCCAACAACATAGTTAGAGGAGCAAGGCAGCCTGGCTCTAAAGAATGATGGTGTTGTTTGTTTCGTGTCCATTAACAGAACAACACCACTTCTATTAATTCCTCAGCTTAGCATTTGTCCTAAATTGCACCCTATTCCCTATGTAGTGTACATATGGCCATTGGGCTCTGGTCAAAAGTGTATGGGCTCTGGTGCACTACTTAGGGAAAGGGGTGCAATTTGGAATCAGACTTGGTTTCGTACCGTTCTTCCTAATTAATTTGGTTTTGTTTTTCCCACAACGCAAGCCTCTCTCTGCAAATTAATGATGCAGAAACAAAATATTGTTGAGACACTGATGTACTTCATCTACATGGGGTGAAATTTCTATCATTAGGGAGGGAAAGCAAAGCGGCTGACGACTACAAAGTTTTGTGGCTGCCAGTGAGTGTAGGGGTCCTTCGCCCGCGGGGTGTGTTCTGTCAGTGAATTGATTAGACCACCAAAGAACTGGCATGATAGTCATGGTGAAAAATAATAAATGCATATTTGCATTTCCTATACACATGCATCTTCCATGGCAAGTACGCTGTTTCTTTAGCACTCCCTACAATAGGGTACACTCCCTACAATAACGTACACTCCCTACAATAGGGTACACTCCCTACAATAGGGTACACTCCCTACAATAGGGTACGCTCCCTACAATAACGTACACTCACTACAATAGGGTACACTCCCTACAATAGGTGACACTTCCTACAATAGGGTACACTCTCTACAATAATGTACACTCCCTACAACAGGGTACACTCCCTACAATAACATACACTCCCTACAATAGGGTACACTCCCTACAATAGGGTACACTCCTACAATAGGGTACGCTCCCTACAATAACGTACACTCCCTACAATAAGGTACACTCCCTACAATAGGTGACACTTCCTACAATAGGGTACACTCCCTACAATAATGTACACTCCCTACAATAGGGTACACTCCCTACAATAACGTACACTCCCTACAATAATGTACACTCCCTACAATAGGGTACACTCCCTACAATAGGGTACATTCCCTACAATAATGTACACTCCCTACAATAGGGTACACTCCCTACAATAGGGTACACTCCCTACAATAGGGTACACTCCCTACAATAGGGTACACTCCCTACAATAATGTACACTCCGTACAATAGGGTACACTCCCTACAATAGGATACACTTCCTACAATAAGGTACACTCCCTACAATATGGTACACTCCCTACAATAAGGTACACTCCCTACAATAGGTGACACTTCCTACAGATGTGAATGTTTGTACCAATTCCACCACGGGGTGGCAGGTAGCCTAGTGGATAAGCATGTTCGGCAGTAACTAAAAGGTTGCTGGTTTGAATCCCAGCGCTGGCAAGGTGGAAAAACCTTTCATTCTGCCCTTGAGCAAGGCAACCCCGAACAACAACTGTGCCGATGACGTCAATTAAGGCAGCCCCCTGCACCTTACTGATTCAGAGGAGTTGGGTTAAATGTGGAAGACACATTTCAGTTGAATGCGTTCAGTTGTGCAACTGTCTAGGTATCGCCTTCAAAAATAGCCTTTAGACACTTATAGGTTTAAAGCTGTGCTGTATTCTTACATTACATACTATATGTATCAGTGTTTCCTACATTTGTCTGAATTTGTGGACCTGAATTTGTGGACCTGAAGTCACACTAGCAGATGTAGTGTGTTGTTATAATGGGCTTTACTGTAATATGAGGCCTATATGAAACATTTGCAGTTAAACGTAAGCAAACACACACACACACACACACACACACACACACACACACACACACACACACACACACACACACACACACACACACACACACACACACACACACACACACACACACACACACACACACACACACACACACACACACACACATACAGATGGGATATAAGGAGGGACCTAATAATTCGCTTGCTTTGTTTTATTCGCTGTGGCATCCGGCCCGTATCCTCCGCGTCACGAGTCACTTCCTCCTTCAGCTCCAGTGTAGAAATGCATGACATCCTCCCTCCCGGTGCAAAATATCTGTTAATCAATGTTGACATGTTTACTGTCTCCATCATGTTGGATTCACTTTTATGCACATTTACCTGTGAGAACATGCTTGGGATAACCCCCTTCTCACATATTGCTAACGTGCATGCAAGACCCCTAACAGTAATGTACCTTGTGATATGTTTCACCTGTCATGTGGAATGTACATTGTGGTATCAGAGTGCATATGAGCCTGATAAACAGACAGATAAACATGTCATTAACTCAGCATGCACAGCCTGGTATTGGAATGTACATTGTGGTATCAGAGTGCATAGACACATATGAGCCTGATAAACAGACAGATAAACACGTCATTAACTCAGCATGCACAGCCTGGTATTGGAATGTACATTGTGGTATCAGAGTGCATATGAGCCTGATAAACAGACAGATGAACACGTCATTAACTCAGCATGCACAGCCTGGTATTGGAATGTACATTGTGGTATCAGAGTGCATATGAGCCTGATAAACAGACAGATAAACACGTCATTAACTCAGCATGCACAGCTTGGTATTGGAATGTACATTGTGGTATCAGAGTGCATAGACACATATGAGCCTGATAAACAGACAGATAAACACGTCATTAACTCAGCATGCACAGCCTGGTATTGGAATGTACATTGTGGTATCAGAGTGCATATGAGCCTGATAAACAGACAGATAAACACGTCATTAACTCAGCATGCACAGCCTGGTATTGGAATGTACATTGTGGTATCAGAGTGCATATGCCTGGTATTGGAATGTACAGCCTGATAAACAGACAGATAAACACGTCATTAACTGCACAGCCTGGTATTGGAATGTGCATTGTGGTATCAGAGTGCAGATAAACAGACAGATAAACACGTCATTAACTCAGCATGCACAGCCTGGTATTGGAATGTACATTGTGGTATCAGAGTGCATATGAGCCTGATAAACAGACAGATGAACACGTCATTAACTCAGCATGCACAGCCTGGTATTGGAATGTACATTGTGGTATCAGAGTGCATATGAGCCTGATAAACAGACAGATAAACACGTCATTAACTCAGCATGCACAGCCTGGTATTGGAATGTACATTGTGGTATCAGAGTGCATATGAGCCTGATAAACAGACAGATGAACACGTCATTAACTCAGCATGCACAGCCTGGTATTGGAATGTACATTGTGGTATCAGAGTGCATATGAGCCTGATAAACAGACAGATGAACACGTCATTAACTCAGCATGCACAGCCTGGTATTGGAATGTACATTGTGGTATCAGAGTGCATATGAGCCTGATAAACAGACAGATAAACACGTCATTAACTCAGCATGCACAGCTTGGTATTGGAATGTACATTGTGGTATCAGAGTGCATATGAGCCTGATAAACAGACAGATAAACACGTCATTAACTCAGCATGCACAGCCTGGTATTGGAATGGAAGGTCGTCTAGTTTATCGTAGATCCTGTATGCCACAACAAAGAGGAGGAAACAGTTTAAAGTCATGCAGTGGAAAATGACCTTTGTGAACGGAAAGGTTCAACTGAATTTACTGTTATGTGAGATTAAATCTAAACTCAGTCCCCTGGCATTTGCACATATGAGAGGAAAGCAAATGTCCCTCCAACGTTTCTTAATGGCAACTATCAGTAACTGTCACTTCATTACTGTAAGGAGAGCAACTGCTGAATGCTAGGAAATAATATAAGAGAGAACAAATTCAATCCGTACACTGGCATATGTTTCAGAAGTGTTCTGTTGGTTTATGTGTGTATGACAACAATATAAGTCACAGTGGTGACACTTTGTTTGAAGGGTACTAACACGAAGACTTCATAACACATTCATAACCAATACATTGAGCCTTATAACGCATTCCTGCATCAACCGTTCATGTTTGTGTACTGTTTGTAAATGCATTACGTACAGCTTATGAATGTGCTATGAAGTCCTTATGTAGGTTAGAACAATTCCAATGAACTATTACCAGAACAGTTTTGGGTGGTATATCAATATTTAACACACTTCAGAAAGTGAAAATAAAAACCAGTTGAAACGGTGGCTCAGTAACAGCGTTTTGGCTCCAGTGAGTACCATGCCCGGTTCACTCAGTGTGGAGGAAGAGCAATGTCTCCTCTGCTCCCTCTCTCACATCCACTGAGTCCCTCCATACATCATCGTAATGCCATTGACAGCCAGTCAGGTTATTAGATGTGTAGATATTAAATTAACCCACACGGTAAACACACACACAGGCGCGGTAAACACACGCAAAAGCGTGCACACGCACGTGCGTATGTGTGTTCATCCGTGTCTGTCTGTCTGTGTGTGTGTGTGTGTGTGTGTGTGTGTGTGTGTGTGTGTGTGTGTGTGTGTGTGTGTGTGTGTGTGTGTGTGTGTGCACCTGCATGCGTTTGTGTGTGTGTGTGTGATGGTCTCCAGCCTGCTCTGATAGCCAGCGATGACGGATGGCCGTCATTTAAGGGGCTGTATCAACGGTCTGCCCACGTCGCACAGCTGTCACCAGCTAAAGGCATTACAGGGGGGTAATTAATCTGGGCCAGAGAGAGGGAGAGGCACCACTGCCGCTGCAGGACACAGGGGGAGGGCCTGGGTGGTGAGAGGTGGGCCTGGGTGGTGAGAGGAGGGCCTGGGTGGTGAGAGGAGGGCCTGGGTGGTGAGAGGAGGGCCTGGGTGGTGAGAGGAGGGCCTGGGTGGTGAGAGGAGGGCCTGGGTGGTGAGAGGAGAGCCTGGGTGGTGAGAGGAGAGCCTGGGTGGTGAGAGGAGGGCCTGGGTGGTAAGAGGAGAGCCTGGGTGGTGAGAGGAGGGCCTGGGTGGTGAGAGGAGGGCCTGGGTGGTGAGAGGAGAGCCTGGGTGGTGAGAGGAGGGCCTGGGTGGTGAGAGGAGGGCCTGGGTGGTGAGAGGAGGGCCTGGGTGGTGAGAGGAGGGCCGTAGAGAAACATAGGATGCAGGAAGGTCCCCCATGGTGCTCCGACGCTCAAATACTGGTCCACATGACCTTAACCAGCCAACAAAGTAATTGCAGGCTCCTATTGTAGATGTGAAATCCTGGTGCACTTTCATAATGTAATCGTATTGTAATTGGCACCAGATGTTAAACATGTCTGTGTGGGTTTTTAAAGGAGGAGCTCTCTAGGGAGTGAACACTTCATTGCACGGACTAGTGTTTTCCCCAGAATCCCAGTGAAGCAGCAATACCTGTAGTAACTAACCAGCTAGAGGACACTGGTCTACAAGATACATGATCCGGGTCTTGATCAGTAGGTTAGAATGTGGCAAAACGTTTTAAAACTGAACACTCAATAAGTATTCTGATCGTGCTTCCCAGCATGAAAACGCTTGCTCCTGTTGGTGCCTACTGAACACACCCCATGTGGTGGGGCACATATCATTACATTTTGGCATCAAATCTGAACTCAGAGGAGTCTTCGTCTGGTCCGTCCGTCACCGCCAGTAGTTTAATTACATGTATTATTCTAAACAGGACAAAATCATTTAGATGCCAAATGTTCAGGTACATTGATTTTAAGAGGGTTTAAGGGGACAGAGAGAGGGGACAGAGAGAAGTACAGGAGCAGGGTGTTTTCCTGTACTCTCCCCTTCTCTTCCAGGCTAACGGAGGAGCGAGGAAAAGGAAAGCGAGTGAAGGTGTAGAAAAAAAGAAAGAAAGTTATCCTCTTAGGACTTTCCTGATGTTGATAACTACTCTGTGCAGGGGTGCATGAAACGACCCCATGAAACGACCCCCGCAACGACGTGTGGAGAGCAGGCTGTCTGTCTGTCTGTGTGTGTGTGTGTGTGTGTCGGCCAGGGCATCAATGGCAATTAATGCAAGTGGTGTCTCAAACAAGGAGGCTAATGAGTTTTAATACACATGCAGGTGAGGGGAGAGGTGAGTCGCTGGAACCCATGACAGTCTAATTAGACGCAATTTACTATTCCGGGGATTCTAATCAGAGGCGCTGGGCTGGCTGGCTGAATCACTGCCACAAATCTCTGTATGAAATGAATGGGTCTTTTTGAACGTGCCAATCTGTTGCCTTGATTGATAATTGGCTGTTTAATTTTTTCTCTCTGTTTCAGATTTTCTCTCTCTCTCTCTCTCTCTCTCTCTCTCTCTCTCTCTCTCTTTCTACTCTCTCTCTCATTCTCATTCTCATTCTCTCTCTCATTCTCTCTCTCTCTCTCTCTCTCTCTCTCTCTCTCTCTCCTCTCTATCTACTCTCTTCCTCTCTCATTCTCTAACTCTCATTCTCTCTCTCTTTCTACTCTCTCTCTCTCTCCCGCTCTCTCTCTCTCCCCCCCTCTCTCTCTCTCACACTAGCTCTCGCTCTCGCTCTCTTTCAACTCTCTCTCTCACTCTCACAGTCTCTATCTCTCACTCGCTCTCTCTCTCACTCTCTTTCTGTCCTGCAGCATTGTGAATGATAGTGCCCAACTCAAGCCACCACGACAGGATGGAACGGTAGATGTGTTTTGTGCGTTTATAAATCAAATTGTGTATGTTCCTTCATTACTGCGTTATAGTTCTGAGTGTGGATATAGGATAACTCAATTAATGTTGACAAGGTATCATTACCATCAAGAAGGGGCCTTGATGATATACTAATGGGTTGGTTTCATAACAGCACTTGATGACTCAAACCCATACTCTTCTTTTGGCTCCCAAGTGGCGCAGTGGTCTGTCACTACAGACACCCTGGTTCAAATCCAGGCTGTATCCCAACTGGCTGTGATTGGGAGTCCCATAGGGCACCGCACAATTGGCGCAGTGTTGCCTGGATTTGGCCAGTGTCATTGTAAATAAGAATTTGTCCATAACTGACTTGCCTAGTTAAAAAAAAAAAAAAATCATACTCATCTGCGAGGTAAGGAGGACGCTTCGTACATGTACTGTAACTAATATGTACAGTGCCTTGCAAAAGTATTCGGCCCCCTTGAAATAAACATATCCAGGTGTTAGAATGGCCAAGTCAAAGTCCAGACCTGAATCCAATCGAGAATCTGTGGAAAGAACTGAAAACTGCTGTTCACAAATGCTCTCCATTCAACCTCACTGAGCTCGAGCTGTTTTGCAAGGAGGAATGGGAAAAAAATCTTGAAAAAGTCTCTCGATGTGCAAAACTGATAGAGACATACCCCAAGCGACTTACAGCTGTAATCGCAGCAAAAGGTGGCGCTACAAAGTATTAACTTAAGGGGGCTGAATAATTTTGCACGCCCAATTTTTCAGTTTTATATTTGTTAAAAAAGTTTGAAATATCCAATAAATGTCGTTCCACTTCATGATTGTGTCCCACTTGTTGTTGATTCTTCACAAAAAAATACAGTTTTATATCTTTATGTTTGAAGCCTGAAATGTAGCAAAAGGTCGCAAAGTTCAAGGGGGCCGAATACTTTCGCAAGGCACTGTAAAACCTGAACAGCCAATATAATGGGTAGCATTACATGGGCTTTCAATAGTAACCCCTAAGAAACAAGTGTACAAGGTATACATTCTTTATGAAATGTTACTTAGCAAACGTGTGCAAAGTTGTCAAATGTATTTCATTGTGGTCCTCTGGTTTTGTCAGAGAGGGAGAGAAATGTAGTCATGATCCCTTGTGCATGGTGTGATATTGCATGGTGTGTTATAGTATGGTGTGATATAGCATGGTATGATATAGCATGGTGTGATATAGCATGGTGTGATATAGCATGGTGTGATATAGCATGGTGTGATATAGCATGGTATGATATAGCATGGTATGATATAGCATGGTGTGATATAGCATGGTGTGATATAGCATGGTGTGATATAGCATGGTGTGATATAGCATGGTGTGATATAACATGGTATGGTATAGCATGGTGTGATATAGCATGGTGTGATATAGCATGGTGTGGTATAGCATGGTGTGATATAGCATGCATGGTATGATATAGCATGGTGTGATATAGCATGCATGGTGTGATATAGCATGCATGGTATGATATAGCATGGTGTGATATAGCATGCATGGTATGATATAGCATGGTGTGATATAGCATGCATGGTATGATATAGCATGGTGTGATATAGCATGGTGTGATATAGCATGCATGGTATGATATAGCATGGTGTGATATAGCATGCATGGTATGATATAGCATGGTGTGATATAGCATGCATGGTATGATAGAGCATGGTGTGATATAGCATGGTGTGATATAGCATGGTATGATATAGCATGGTATGATATAGCATGGTGTGATATAGCATGGTGTGGTATAGCATGGTGTGATATAGCATGCATGGTATGATATAGCATGGTGTGATATAGCATGCATGGTATGATATAGCATGGTGTGTGGTTAATCACTTACCTAGTAACTCAGTGTTGGTTACAGATAATTAATGGTTAGTGCACAGGGGACCTCTGCTATGTACAATTAACAAAAATATAAATGCAACATGAAAAGTTTTGGTCCCATGTTCCATGAGCTGAAATAAAATAACCCAGACAGGCCTTCTGTGTGGTGCAGTGGTCTAAGACACATTACATTTACATTTAAGTCATTTAGCAGACGCTCTTATCCAGAGTGACTTACAAATTGGTGCATTCACCTTATGACATCCAGTGGAGCAGCCACTTTACAATAGTGCATCTAAATCTTTTAAGGGGGGTGAGAAGGATTACTTTATCCTATCCTAGGTATTCCTTAAAGAGGTGGGGTTTCAGGTGTCTCCGGAAGGTGGTGATTGACTCCGCTGTCCTGGCGTCGTGAGGGAGTTTGTTCCACCATTGGGGGGCCAGAGCAGCGAACAGTTTTGACTGGGCTGAGCGGGAACTGTACTTCCTCAGTGGTAGGGAGGCGAGCAGGCCAGAGGTGGATGAACGCAGTGCCCTTGTTTGGGTGTAGGGCCTGATCAGAGCCTGGAGGTACTGAGGTGCCGTTCCCCTCACAGCTCTGTAGGCAAGCACCATGGTCTTGTAGCGGATGCGAGCTTCAACTGGAAGCCAGTGGAGAGAGCGGAGGAGCGGGGTGACGTGAGAGAACTTGGGAAGGTTGAACACCAGACGGGCTGCGGCGTTCTGGATGAGTTGTAGGGGTTTAATGGCACAGGCAGGGAGCCCAGCCAACAGCGAGTTGCAGTAATCCAGACAGGAGATGACAAGTGCCTGGATTAGGACCTGCGCCGCTTCCTGTGTGAGGCAGGGTCATACTCTGCGGATGTTGTAGAGCATGAACCTACAGGAACGGGCCACCGCCTTGATGTTAGTTGAGAACGACAGGGTGTTGTCCAGGATCACGCCAAGGTTCTTAGCGCTCTGGGAGGAGGACACAGTGGAGTTGTCAACCGTGATGGCGAGATCATGGAACGGGCAGTCCTTCCCCGGGAGGAAGAGCAGCTCCGTCTTGCCGAGGTTCAGCTTGAGGTGGTGATCCGTCATCCACACTGATATGTCTGCCAGACATGCAGAGATGCGATTCGCCACCTGGTCGTCAGAAGGGGTAAAGGAGAAGATTAATTGTGTGTCGTCTGCATAGCAATGATAGGAGAGACCATGTGAGGTTATGACAGAGCCAAGTGACTTGGTGTATAGCGAGAATAGGAGAGGGCCTAGAACAGAGCCCTGGGGGACACCAGTGGTGAGAGCACGTGGTGAGGAGACGGATTCTCGCCACGCCACCTGGTAGGAGCGACCTGTCAGGTAGGACGCAATCCAAGCGTGGGCCGCGCCGGAGATGCCCAACTCGGAGAGGGTGGAGAGGAGGATCTGATGGTTCACAGTATCGAAGGCAGCCGATAGGTCTAGAAGGATGAGAGCAGAGGAGAGAGAGTTAGCTTTAGCAGTGCGGAGCGCCTCCGTGATACAGAGAAGAGCAGTCTCAGTTGAATGACTAGTCTTGAAACCTGACTGATTTGGATCAAGAAGGTCATTCTGAGAGAGATAGCGGGAGAGCTGGCCAAGGACGGCACGTTCAAGGGTTTTGGAGAGAAAAGAAAGAAGGGATACTGGTCTGTAGTTGTTGACATCGGAGGGATCGAGTGTAGGTTTTTTCAGAAGGGGTGCAACTCTCGCTCTCTTGAAGACGGAAGGGACGTAGCCAGCGGTCAGGGATGAGTTGATGAGCGAGGTGAGGTAAGGGAGAAAGTCTCCGGAAAAGGTCTGGAGAAGAGAGGAGGGGATAGGGTCAAGCGGGCAGGTTGTTGGGCGGCCGGCCGTCACAAGACGCGAGATTTCATCTGGAGAGAGAGGGGAGAAAGAGGTCAGAGCACAGGGTAGGGCAGTGTGAGCAGAACCAGCGGTGTCGTTTGACTTAGCAAACGAGGATCGGATGTCGTCGACCTTCTTTTCAAAATGGTTGACGAAGTCATCTGCAGAGAGGGAGGAGGGGGGGGGGAGGGGAGGGGGATTCAGGAGGGAGGAGAAGGTGGCAAAGAGCTTCCTAGGGTTAGAGGCAGATGCTTGGAATTTAGAGTGGTAGAAAGTGGCTTTAGCAGCAGCGACAGAAGAGGAAAATGTAGAGAGGAGGGAGTGAAAGGATGCCAGGTCCGCAGGGAGGCGAGTTTTCCTCCATTTCCGCTCGGCTGCCCGGAGCCCTGTTCTGTGAGCTCGCAATGAGTCGCCGAGCCACGGAGCGGGAGGGGAGGACCGAGCCGGCCTGGAGGATAGGGGACATAGAGAGTCAAAGGATGCAGAAAGGGAGGAGAGGAGGGTTGAGGAGGCAGAATCAGGAGATAGGTTGGAGAAGGTTTGAGCAGAGGGAAGAGATGATAGGATGGAAGAGGAGAGAGTAGCGGGGGAGAGAGAGCGAAGGTTGGGACGGCGCGATACCATCCGAGTAGGGGCAGTGTGGGAAGTGTTGGATGAGAGCGAGAGGGAAAAGGATACAAGGTAGTGGTCGGAGACTTGGAGGGGAGTTGCAATGAGGTTAGTGGAAGAACAGCATCTAGTAAAGATGAGGTCGAGCGTATTGCCTGCCTTGTGAGTAGGGGGAAGGTGAGAGGGAGAGGTCAAAAGAGGAGAGGAGTGGAAAGAAGGAGGCAGAGAGGAATGAGTCAAAGGTAGACGTGGGGAGGTTAAAGTCGCCCAGAACTGTGAGAGGTGAGCCGTCCTCAGGAAAGGAGCTTATCAAGGCATCAAGCTCATTGATGAACTCTCCGAGGGAACCTGGAGGGCGATAAATGATAAGGATGTTAAGCTTGAAAGGGCTGGTAACTGTGACAGCATGGAATTCAAAGGAGGCGATAGACAGATGGGTAAGGGGAGAAAGAGAGAATGACCACTTGGGAGAGATGAGGATCCCGGGTGCCACCACCCCGCTGACCAGAAGCTCGGGTGTGCGAGAACACGTGGGCGGACGAAGAGAGAGCAGTAGGAGTAGCAGTGTTATCTGTGGTGATCCATGTTTCCGTCAGTGCCAAGAAGTCGAGGGACTGGAGGGAGGCATAGGCTGAGATGAACTCTGCCTTGTTGGCCGCAGATCGGCAGTTCCAGAGGCTACCGGAGACCTGGAACTCCACGTGGGTCGTGCGCGCTGGTACCACCAGATTAGGTGGCCGCGGCCATGCGGTGTGGAGCGTTTGTATGGTCTGTGCAGAGAGGAGAGAACAGGGATAGACAGACACATAGTTGACAGGCTACAGAAGAGGCTACGCTAATGCAAAGGAGATTGAATGACAAGTGGACTACACGTCTCGAATGTTCAGAAAGTTGAGCTTACGTAGCAAGAATCTTATTGACTAAAATGATTAAAAATGATACAGTACTGCTGAAGTAGGCTAGCTGGCAGTGGCTGCGTTGTTGACTTTGTAGGCTAGCTGGCAGTGGCTGCGTTGTTGATTCGGGGCTAGCTGGCTAGCTAGCAGTGTTGATTACGTTACGTTGCGTTAAAAGAACGACAATAGCTGGCTAGGTAACCTAGAAAATCGCTCTAGACTACACAATTATCTTTGATACAGAGACGGCTATGTAGCTAGCTATGTAGCTAGCTACGATCAAACAAATCAAACCGTTGTACTGTAATGAAATTAAATGAAAATGTGATACTACCTGTGGAGCGAGGCGGAATGTGACCGGGTTGTTGAGTTCTAATCGGTAGACGTTGGCTAGCTGTTGGCTAGCTAGCAGTGTCTCCTACGTTAAGGACGACAAATAGCTGGCTGCGTTGTTGATTCAGGGGCTAGCTGGCTAGCTAGCTAGCAGTGTTGATTACGTTACGTTGCGTTAAAAGAAAGACAATAGCTGGCTAGGTAACCTAGAAAATCGCTCTAGACTAAACAATTATCTACACAATTATCTTTGATACAGAGACGGCTATGTAGCTAGCTATGTAGACGGTGGGCGTTAGCTAGCTGGCTAGCTGCTGGGCAGATACGTTAGGACGACGAAATACGATAATTACGCAATTATCTTTGATACAAAGACGGCTATGTAGCTAGCTAAGAAGAAATTGCTAAGATTAGACAAATCAAACCGTTGTACTATAATGAAATGTAATGAAAAGTTATACTACCTGCAGACCGAAGTGCAGACCGAAGTGCGGATGCGACTGCTCGCTCCAACCCGGAAGTCTGCATTGCAGTGCTAGCTGTGCCACTAGAGATCCTGGTTCACGTCCAGGTTCTGTTGCTGCTGACCGGGAGACCCATGGAGGGGTGTATAATTGGCCCAACTTTGTCTGGGTTAGGAGAGGGTTTGGCCTGCAGGAATGCTCTAGTTACTCCTGTGGTGGGCTGGTTGTATGGTGTTTCCTCCAACACATTGGTGCTTCTGGGTTAAGTGGGCATTGTGTCAAGAAGCAGTTTGGTTGGGTTGTGTTTCTCGTGAGTCCGTATGGGAGTTGCAGCAATGAGACAAGACTGTAACCAGCAATTGGATGCCACAAAATTGTGGAGACAAAGGGGTGAAAAAAATAATAAAGAACCCGGAAATGTCCCATACTCACAAAAAGCTTATTTCTCTCAAATGCTGTTCACAAATTTGTCCCTGTTAGTGAGCTTTCTCCTTTGCCAAGATAATCCATCCAGGTGACAGCTGTGGCATATCAAGAAGCTGATTAAACAGCATGATCATTAGACAGGTGTACTTGTGCTGGGGACAATAAAAGGCCCCTCTAAAATGTGCAGTTTTGTCACAATGCCACAGATGTCTCAAGTTTTGAGGGAGCGTGCAGTTGGCATGCTGACTGCAGGAATGTCCAGCAGAGCTGTTGCCAGAGAATATAATGTTCATTTCTCGACCATAAGTCGCCACCAATGTTGTTTTAGAGAATTTGGCAGTACGTCCAACCGGCCTCATAACTGCAGACCACGTGTATGGCGTCCTCTGGGCAAGCGGTTTGCTGATGTCAACGTTGTGAACAGAAAGTCCAATGGTGGCGATGGGATTATGTTATGGGCAGGCATAAGCTACGGACAACAGACATAATTGCATTTTATCCTGAGGCCCATTGTGGTGCTCTTCATCCGCCGCCATCACCTCATGTTTCAGCATGATAATGCAGAGCCACATGTCACAAGGATCTGTACACAATTCCTGGAAGCTGAAAATGTCCCAGTTGTTCCGTGGCCTGCATACTCACCAGACATGTCACCCATTTAGCATGCTCTGGATCGACGTGTACGAGAGAGTTTTCCTGTTCCCGGCAATATCCAGCAACTTCGCACAGCCATTGAAGAGGAGTAAGACAACAGGCTACAATCAACAGCCTGATCAACTCTATGTGAAGGAGATGTGTTGCGCTGCATGAGGCAAATGGTTGTCACACCAGATACGGACTGGTTTTCTGATCCAAGGCCTTACCTTTAATATCAACCCTTAAGGTTGATATCCGGGCTCCCGTGGAAATCTAATTAGCATAACATGTTTTTTAAAATCCCAATAAAAATCTGTCAGTTGAAGTTAGAGATAATGTATCTGTCTTTTTTTTTGCTTTATCGGTTTGGATAAAAAATTATCATGACCCCTCTATGGATAGATGAGACTCTAACGACCACAATGGTTAGACTGTTTAGTGCCAAAAACAAGGGGTTAAATACATGTAAAAATAAATGTTTTCTGATCTTTCTTATATCTCTCAGAAATAGAACAGACACAGATTTTTGGGGGGACTATCGGTTGTTCTGTGTAGTGAATCTGTTATTCAATGCATTTGTATGGGCTAACAGCAGTAAGGCCCAATATATATATATTTTTAATCAACTAATTGTTTTATATATTTGTTTGATACTTCAAGGGGTCTAAAAATCATAAATAAAATAGCACAATTGGTATGACTTTCTTAAAACAATTCCATATACCTTAGTAGAACCCACCACCCATCCCCTGTCCCCCTCCCCTGTCCCTTCCCCAGACTTAGACAGGGTTAGACTCTTATGGGTTAATAGCTAATAGATGTAGGACTTACCTCTGCTGCTATCCTCACACTTCACTACATCTATCAACTCCCCCCAAGTGTGAAATTGCTGCTAATCATGTTAATCATGCCCTGTAATTTATAAAGCACCATAGCCTTGTCTAGCTAAGCAGATTTCCGTCACGTGCACCACCACAGAGGTAAACATACTGTAGCTAGCTCTACAGTATGTGTCGTATCATGGACGATTTGGTTCAAATACATTTAGAATGCAGACAAAGCTAAGTAATGCAAGCCGTTTGAGTTTGGTGGTACTACAGTACATGATGTACCGTGATAACATCTATTGCACTAACATTCAGTTGTTTATCAATTGATATAATAGACATTTATTAGAAAAGGTCAAAATGAGCTCTTATTGTACAGTCACTATTTTGCGAACAGACAAATCCTTCTTTTGCTGGGCTCTGTTGCTAGATTGCATTCCAGAGTGTGTTTTATTCCACACATTTGAGTGTGTTTGTATGTTTGTGTCAGTGTGTGTGTGTTTACACAATGTGGCCGGAGTACAAACCACAATGTTCCACGTCCAACTGACATCTTGGAACAGTCACTAAAGCCTGAGCTGAATTTTAATATCATTGTTTTGCTATCTGTCCAAACAATGATTAAGCTGATTTGGATACAAAAGAATGGGATGTAATTCTGAATGGGACTATTCATCTCCCCCTTCAGAGTTCACGACAGACAGGTAATTCTCCCCCAGATTCACAGTTTTCTGAATAACATAATCAAATGTATCTTTTTAATGTATCATTGACCTGCGCCATTTGAAATGATATCTCATCAACAGGATTAAAGACAGCTATGAACTTAAAATCCACTAACATTTGATTGAGAATTACATCAAAACTTTAGTTGAAGTTTGGTGGGTTTACGGAGATTCACTTGTATCTCAGTGGGATATCCTGATCTTTCACTGTAAGCCATGAAAAGAACCCTCCACATGGTTTATTAAAGCTACAATCTGGGATTTGTGTTTCACCCCAATGACAGCCACTTATGTCATTCATTTTAATGACAAAATGTTTGAAAATATCCCAGATTGCACCTTTAAGGAGGCCTCAATTAATATAAAATGTTTTCCATCAGGGTTTGAGGAGCCAATCATTCCATGGCGTCAGAGGAGGTACATGAAAAGGAAAGGTCAGGGATTATAGGGCTGATACAGTCTGTACAGTACTGGTGGTGAGAAACACTACTTACACAAAGACATGGTTAAGAATAACATCACGGCTGTTGATATGTCATTTTAGGATATTGACAATGAGAATACTGAGCGTGCCTCGGTTGTTAGTGTTTGCAAAATTCAAAGCAAGTCGTCACAGCTAATCTCGTTGATTCTATCTTGTTTTATCCCAGAATAACACTGTAACACTGTAACATTTGTGCTTTACTTTACTCTCTTCCCTCTCTTTGCTGAATATTGACTGGATGAGAAGTTTGTTTTCAAGGCATAAAAAAACTGATGCATAATTGGCATTTGTTTTGGTTTTAAGGCTTTTTTAACTTTGTAAAGTGCGCCAATGAATACTGTTATTTCATGAATGCCTTACCAATGCCTTAGAAATATCCAGTCGATAGGTACTGTAATGGACACTGTAATGGGGGTGGTATATCGCTTAATGCATGTAAATAATGGTGGCAGGTAGCCTAGCGGTTAGAGCTTTAGGTCAGTAACCAAAAGGTCGCTGGTTCGAGTACCTGAGCCAAAATTTTAAAATTGGTGGATATTTCCCTATTTTCCAAGACACATAACTCAAATTTGCCCCTCTGACTGACCTTGTCAAATAACACATTTGACTGCACTTATCTGGTATATGAGTCAATAAAACATATATCTAAAATACCAGGAGAAGACCAAGTAAACAACCAGATACTTGTCATTTCTCTGCATCATCATCACAAACAGACCCCAAATCAGATATGGTGGTTGAAGACCATGATGAAGACAGATCAGATATGGTGGTTGAAGACCATGATGAAGACAGATCAGATATGGTGGTTGAAGACAGATCAGATATGATGGTTGAAGACCATAATGAAGACAGATCAGATATGGGGGTTGAAGACCATGATGAAGACAGATCAGATATGGTGGTTGAAGAACATGATGAAGACAGAGCAGATATGGTGGTTGAAGACCATGATGAAGACAGATCAGATATGGTGGTTGAAGGCCATAATAAAGACAGATCAGATATGGTGGTTGAAGATTCATAATGAAGACAGATCAGATATGGTGGTTGAAGACTCTTGATGAAGACAGATCAGATATGGTGGTTGAAGACCATGATGAAGACAGATCAGATATGGTGGTTGAAGGCCATGATGAAGACAGATCAGATATGGTGGTTGAAGACAGATCAGATATGGTGGTTGAAGACAGATCAGATATGGTGGTTGAAGATTCATAATGAAGACAGATCAGATATGGGGGTTGAAGACCATGATGAAGACAGATCAGATATGGTGGTTGAAGGCCATGATGAAGACAGATCAGATATGGTGGTTGAAGACAGATCAGATATGGTGGTTGAAGACAGATCAGATATGGTGGTTGAAGATTCATAATGAAGACAGATCAGATATGGTGGTTGAAGACCATGATGAAGACAGATCAGATATGGTGGTTGAAGACCATAATGAAGACAGATCAGATATGGTGCTTGAAGACAAATCAGATATGGTGGTTGAAGATCATAATGAAGACAGATCAGATATGGTGGTTGAAGACCATGATGAAGACAGATCAGATATGGTGGTTGAAGGCCATAATGAAGACAGATCAGATATGGTGCTTGAAGACAAATCGGATATGGTGGTTGAAGACTATGATGAAGGCAAATATTATGTGCAATTGTAGGGGACATGAATTGGGTTGACATGGCAATGATAACCATAAGGGACATTTCCTTTAAGCGGTATGCCAAAAGTTTGCTCGATAGTGTGTTTTCTCCCATTGGCAAGTTTATTTAAATGATTAGTTAATTGAGTCGTTATTCATTATTGTGCATGCTAGACAGTGTGGTGTAGGCTGTGCCATTGACAGTAATAATACATATTTTAAAAAAGTGTCAATAAAAACAGCATACAACTGGTTACATCAAATTTCTAATGTTACACTGTGAAAAATACTAATGCTGGTGCTTAATAGACATTGCAGCGTGTTCATGCCTCAAGCGTGTATTTTGAGTAGTGGGGAGCATTTTAAGAAGTGGTGTGTGTGTGTGTGTGTGTTTGTGTGCGTGTGCGTGTGTGTATGCATTGCGTTGGCAACCAGCAGTACATCAGGGCAATCTCTTTTTTGGTTTAACGGTTGGATCAGAGTGGTTTATTTTGTCTCTAGCTACTGAACGAGCCTCCACTATACCGCTACAGTACTCTTATGGTGTAATCTCCCTCTTCCCATCCCGGCGGCATCACATTGACCTAATAGAAATCTTTATGAGGCATATGTCGGAGGCCTGCGGATGAACTAGATGACAATCTAGCAGTCTATGAGATGTCTCCCTACCAGCACTACTGCCTCGCCGCTTCGCACAGTAATTTATATCACCCAGGGTGCGTCCCTGATGGCACCACATTCTCTATGCAGTGCAGCACTTTAGAAGGAATATGGTGCTATTTGAGGTCCTTCGAGCTCAGAGAGATATGTTAGCCGTAGCTATGGCCGGCGTCCTTCAAGAGAAACATGAAATAGAGAATCAGCTCCTTTTGTTGTCTCCTCAACAGAGTGGTAGTTACAGTGCCTTGCAAAAGTATTCATCCCCCTTGGCATTATTCCTATTTTGTTGCATTACAACCTGTAATTTAAATGGATTTTTATTTGGATTTCATGTAATGGACATACACAAAATAGTCTAAATTGGTGAAATGAAATTTAAAAAAATATCTTGTCTCAAAAAAAAAAAAAACATGGAAAAGTGGTGAGTGCAAACTTTACCTTCATTTAACCAGGCAAGTCAGTTAAGAACAAATTCTTATTTTCAATGACAGCCTAGGAACAGTGGGTTAACTGCCTGTTCAGGGGCAGAATGTCAGATTTGTACCTTGCCACCTTGGCGATTTGAACTTGCAACCTTTTAGTTACTAGTCCAACGCTCTAACCACTAGGCTACCCTAACGCCCCATATGTATCCACCCCCTTTGCTATGAAGCCCTTTAATAGGATTTGGTGCAACCAATTACCTTCAGAAGTAACATAATTAGTTAAATAAAGTCCAGCTGTGTGCAATCTAAGTGTCACATGATCTGTCACATGATCTCAGTATATATACACCTGTTCTGAAAGGCCCCAGAATCTGCAAAACCACTAAGCAAGGTACACCACCAAGCAAGCGGCACCATGAAGACCAAGGAGCTCTCCAAACAGGTCAGGGACAAAGTTATGGAGAAGTACAGATCAGGGTTGGGTGCTAAAAAATTATCCGAAGCTTTGAACATTCCACGGAGCACCATTAAATCCATTATTAAAAAATTGAAAGAATATGGCACCATAACAAACCTGCCAAGAGAGGCCCGCCCACCAAAACTCACGAACCAGGCAAGGAGGGCATTCATCAGAAAGGCAACAAAGAGACCAAAGATAACCCTGAAGGAGCTGCAAAGCTCCACAGCGGAGATTGGAGTATCTGTCCAAGTCCATACACTCCATACACTCCACAGTGTATGGAGTGGGCTTTACGGAACAGTGGCCAGAAAAAAGCCATTGCTTAAAGTGTTTGACAAACGGCATGTGGGAGACTCCCCAAACATATGGAAGAAGGTACTATGGTCAGATGAGACTAACATTTTGCTTTTTGGCCTTAAAGATAAACTCTATGTCTGATGCAGGGACTGGTAACCTGGTCAGAACTGAAGGAATGATGGATGCTTCTAAATACAGGGAAATTCTTGAGGGAAACCTGTTTCAGTCTTCCAGAGATTTGAGACTGGGATGGAGGTTCACCTTTCAGCAGGACAATCATCCTAAGCATACTGCTAAAGCAACACTTGAGTGGTTTATGGGGAAACATTTAAATGTCTTGGAATGGCCTAGTCAAAGCCCAGACCTCAATCCAATTGAGAATCTGTGGTATGACTTAAAGATTGCTATACACCAGCGGAAGGAGCTGGAGCATTTTTGCCTTGAAGAATGGGCAAAAATCCCAGTGGCTAGATGTGCCAAGCTTATAGAGACCTACCCAAAAAGACTTGCAGCTGAAATTGCTGCAAAAGGTGGCTCTACAAAGTATTGACTTTGGGGGGTGAATAGTTATGCACCCTCAAGTTTCTGTCTTTTTTTGTCTTATTTCTTTCTTATTTCACCCCAAAAAATTGCATCTTCAAAGTGGTAGGCATGTTGTGTAAATCAAATGATACAACCCCCCCAGAAAATCTATTTGAATTCCATGTTATAAGGCAATAGAATAGGAAAAATGCCAGGGGGGTGAATTATTTCGCTAGCCACTGTAGCTATAGGGATGGACAGTATATGAATATGTAGGAGAGTGGGAATTTGATAGAATTCCAACCATGACTGGTCTTGAGTAAGGCCTTATGCTGAAATTAATACAGTATATCAGCGTTGTCTGCAATGTCTTTGTTTTATTGCTGTTTTCCACCCTTTCTACCACATTCAAAGATCATATTTTGAGGCCTCTGATGTGATGCAGCTAGCTAACTGTAGTGATTTATCCTGATTCTGTTGAATGAGCCTAAATACCCCGGTGTCAACACTGCCAGAACGTGCTTAAAAAAATCAACAGTAAATTGCCTTTGAACCAGTGCCACCACAGCCACCCCTTTGCAGTACTCCATGAAGGGCATCAGGGATGGGATGGTTTGGAACGAGCTGGTACACTTGGTGCAGTGCAGTGAATGCTGTGTGTAGCAGACCACGGTGATGTCAGACTGGTAATGTAATTACAAACCCATCTGTCTTTCATCGTATGACAAGCACAAAATGTCCAATTATGGTTTCATTTAAATTCTAATTAGTTCGGCCCAATTTCACAGGCAGCTATGGCAATGCAGGCAGGCTCCAGTGTGGTGTGGGAGAGAGTTGAAGCTAATGACGGAGAGATAGATACACCACCGCCACTCTCTCTCTACTACCAGGAGACCCAACCTGGGACTGAGAGTTCTGTTCTGTTCTGCTGCTCACATTATTATACAGATTAGCATTTAGAGTTATTGGTTTGAGGTGATTAACGGCAAAACAAAAAGGCTAGGAATAGGAATAGCTGATATCCAATCAATCATTTCAGGGCAGATTCTTGTACTGCTCTGATTTGTCTTACTACAGTACATGAAGAGTAGCACTGGGACAGAATATACCCAAGTGTGGGATGACATTGTTAAGTAGTTCACCACCATTACATTCCCAAATCAGCTGAGTTATTGTCAATTCAAATGGCTTTGGTTTGAAACACTTAGTTCTGTATCAAAACTGGAATGATTAGATGAGTTCTTCAATGTGGGTTTTAAAGCTTGATTATTATACACACTTAATAGCTTGGAGGTGGAGCTACTTGCCTGCCATTGTTTTACTCTGTATCTGTGTGTTTACTTTTTGCTTTCTTGTTGTACTCATTCGGATGCAAATTAGAATTCATAACAGCATAAATATTGTCACCAGTGGAACGTCAGGGAAGCTCCTTAATACATAATACATGTTGATTTCTTTCTTTCCTCTTCCACAGATTACTGGTCATGTGTCTCTGAGGCAGAGGCAGGAAACTGGGAGCGAGGCGAGGCGACACTGGGTAAGTGTATTCCAGGCGATGGATGGTGGTTCTGCTCTCTCTGTGTTTGGGTCATGATTAGCCTGTAATCAGCAAAGAACAAACTGATTATTAGCTCTACGCCACTCGACTGCTTTCAGGGAATCTGCTCTCTCTCTGTATTCTCTCTCTCTCTCTCTCTCTCTCTCTGTCTACCCCCTCCCCCCTCTTTCCCTTTCACTCTCCTCTATCCCTTTCTCTATCCTCTCTCGCCCTGTCCTATCTCTCTTAACCCCTTTATCTCTCCTCTCTCCCTCTCTCTAGCTCTCTCTTGTCCTCTCTGTATCTCTCTCTCTCGCTCTCTCTCTCACTCGCTATCTCTCTCTCTCTATCCCCTCTCTCTCTAGCTCTCTTGTCCTCTCTGTATCTCTCTCTCTCTAGCTCTCTCTCTCTCTCTCTCTCTCTCTTTCTAGCTCTCTTGTCCTCTCTGTATCTCTCTCTCTCTAGCTCTCTCTCTCTCTCTCTCTCCAGCTCTCTCTTTCAATCTCTTCTTTTCTATCTCTTCCCTCCACTGATTAGACTGAGCTGGCGCTCCGTTTATTTCCATATGTCAGTGGCGCCTCTCTCGCTCTCCCCCTCTCTCTCTCTCACCTCTCCTTAATCATTGGTGCAACATCTCACCTGATTACACCTCAAAGTCTGATTACCGCTTGACGCTTGACGCATGGGCTTGACTCACAAGTCACCAGAACCCAGGGATAGGACAATTTTTCAGCCCAAAGCTTCTTCACACATCTATCTTGTCCTGTGGGGAGAATGGCATCCCTGTGCACAATGTTGTGGGTTAAACAGTGCTTTTGCACATTTCATTATTGTGTTGTGAACAGAAGAATATTGAATAGCCTAGCATCTCTACCCATTTATGATCTCAAAGTCTCCTAATTAGCTTTAGTTTGGCGGGCTAACATATTCCCCAGTTCCATTATAAATGATGTTTATTGACCCGTCCAGCCACGTTATGTTCATTCTATCAGCCGGATGGTATGACATTGCACCTAATTAATCACCCAGTAACTGGTGTTACTCTGGACTGGTACCAAGGAGCAGAGAAGGCGGTTCAGTACACTTGATAAATCACCCGTGGTTCCAGACAGCCGCATAATGCGCCGAAGGATTTTCAACAAAATACAACTACCTACAATATGAGGTGGAGAAAATCAATGACACTGTTGACCCTACTGGCATCTCAGAAACCTCAGACTCAGAGTCATACAGTTTTTCAAATGGTGACCTCATATGAGAACCATGAAGTGGGGACTGTATTCATTTATTGTGCAATTTTGAGGCCCAGAAGTGTTGCCTTTATACAGGAGCAAGCTGAGAATGGAAACGTGTGTAGAACTGCCATGAATTTTAGACTGTGTTGGTCTTAAATGTTAAAGTATAGGTGGCGTATATCAGACTCACTGTAAGGTATTTATTACTATCACTGTTTTCGGCATTTTGAATGATTACTATTTTACATCAAAAGTAGTGCACAATATTAGAAAAGACGTTGGAAAGGAAGTGCAATGCACCATGATTGAGTTCCATCTGAAACTTTAAAGCCACACAAAGTCCAGGGAAAACACCCACCTCAACTTTGAACGGTCCTTTAAATGTCCCCCAAGAAGTACGTCCCCCACGCCATTTTCTTTTTCTAATTACAGCTAGCTACGATCAAGTAAATTACATCTCGATGGCATAAAGGTTATGTATTATTCCCTGTTCAGCAGCGAGATGAGAGAAGCTCATCGAGGTCCCAAGGCACTCTTTCATTACCGAACAGATTGATCAGCAGATGAGCTGGAGAGACGCTGTGTGGAATCTGAATGACTTTCCCAAAGCTCATATTCTCCCAGCTAGAAGTCATTAAAACCTCAATTTCCTGCCGTCTAATAATATGGACAACCAAAATCAACAGCTTCATATTGAGAAGTTTAACATCTCAATCGGATAACTTTTTTAATGACCCCCCCCCGGCCCCCACAGTGAGTTTTAAGGAATGTCTACTTTGTACAGTGTAGTGGAGGTGGTGGAGTTCAGTTGACATAAGCTATCACCACATTTTCTCTCTCTCTTGTGTTTGTCTACTTTGGAGTTGTGTTCTTTCACGGTTATTCTTGCCACCTGAACACAGAAACGAGAGACTGGAGCATCCTTAGCATATTGGTTAAACTAAAGGACTACTGAAAGGACTCCTCTGAAAAATCACTTCACACAATTCATCCTCAATGAATATCGGACATGTCCCCCCTAATTGTAAGGAGTGCAAATTTAAGGGCCTATGTTGCCGGTACCGGGATTGTACTTATATTCTATTTACACAACCAGGGTGCTATTTGCTTTGTTCTTAGGGATCTTATTACCGTGTGGACTTTTCAATATTATGTCTTAATTATGCAGAGAAATTGAGTAAAAGCTGCTGCTTGCCTGCAGCCAGAAAATCAATGGACTACTTAGAGCCCTAATACATTCTAATATCCTCACTGCATCTTTAAAAAAAAAAAAATTCACTCGGCTGGTTCTGATTTGCTAGCTGCAGCCCTGAGGTTAGTTCTGATTTGCTGCTGCAGCCCCTAGGTTAGTTCTGATTCGCTAGCTGCAGCCTCAAGGATTCTCACGTAAACTGGCCCAGGGCTCTAGAGCTCCAGATTCTTGACAGCACACAAACAAACAACCCACTTCCTGTTGCCTACCACCTCATTTCTCAACAGAGTAACCTCTCTCGGTGTGTGTAAATACAATTCATCAGGAAGTATAAAGTATTTCATTTCCTGTGGCATGATTAGGCCAGAGTTAATGTTTCTCTATTAATCAAATTAGGGCAATGATGCAATAGTCTACACACTCTGAAAAAAAGGTTCCTTATAGAATCAAAAAGAGTCCTATTGCTTGCTTTATATATGGAACCACTAAAAGTTCTATATGGAACCCTTTCATAGGGAACCCTAGAGGTTCTTCTTCACTGAGCCAAAGTGAATTATGGCTGCTACCATTATAAATAGTAATTTTTAGCGAAGAATATAATTTAATAAACAATTAAATAATGGACAAAAGAATAGCAGCGTTGTTTTTAGAATTGATTGTCATTATATGCATTATAGTTTGGAAATATGCACTGGTGACCAGGGAGGCATCTCTTTGTTTGAATGATGGACCAACTCTGGCTGACTTATTTACAGTACAACTCTGCCCATGAGTTATAGCGAACAACACATTTTTGTTATCAACCCTCTCAAAGTCGAGAAGCAGGTGCAGGTTTTTAAGTTTAATATAACAAATAATATGGAACGATACAAGGAGTAGCATCTAGACATGAACAACAGAAACAATACTGCCTGGGGAAGGAACCTAAGGGAGTTCCAGATAAAGGGGAGGTAATGAGTGAGGTAATGGAGTCCAGGTGTGCTTAATGACGAAGTGCAGGTGCACGTAATGATGAAAGCCAGGTGCGCGTAATGATGGTTCCCAGGACCGGTGATTAGTAAACTGATGATGTTTAAAGCCGGAGGGGAGGAGCGGGAGTAAACGTGACAGTAACCCCCCACCCCTAATGCGCGGCTGGGTACACGTTTACTGGGTACTGGCGAGGAGCCGGCCGATCCTGGCGGCAAAGATGGAAATCACTGATTATGTTGGGATCCAGAATATCCTCCACTGGAACCCAACACAGCTCCTCTGGGCCATACCCCTTCCATTCCGCCAGGTACTGGAACTGTCCCCCACAACATTGGGAGTCTAGTAGGGATCTGACGGCAGAGCTCCCTCGACGTCCGGGGGGACAGCATCGGCTAGGGGACCAGGGACCACCAGCCTGACGTGAGAGACGGTAGTCATCTTGTTGACCCTCCGGAGAACCTTGAACGGCCCCACAAACACGGGGGCTCAGCTTCTTGGAGGGCAAGTGGAGTGGGGGGTTCCTGGTAGAGCCAGGTAGTGGGTGCGGGCTCCCTATCCAGAGCCTGGCGTATGTCTACATCCCAGACCACAGGGGCTACTACTTGAGAAGAAGGGATTATGGGTGCATTCTGGACAGGACCCTCTCCTGAATTGTAAAGACAGGACATCGGCATTGGTGTTCTTAGAACCTGGGAGATAGGTCAGCTTGAAGTCAAATCTTGTGGATTACCTTGTCGTTGAGACAGAACTGCCCCCACACCCACCTCTGAAGCATACACCTCCACCACAAAGTATATTGTGGGAACTGGGTGTTTGAGCAACGGGGCGTCAGCTGCTGGAATCCACACTAACGTACGGGGACCAACCTTGAGGGGAGAGGTGTGAGGAATAGCGATGGAGCTGAAGTTCCTGATGAAACGGCAGTAGAAGTTGGCAAACCCCAAAAACAGTTTATGGTGGTTGGGACTGGCCGTGACCTGACATCCATCTCCATTCCTTGTGGGCTGATTTGGTAGCCAAGGAAGGAGACAGCTTGCTGATGAAACTGGCACTTCTACAGCCTTGGCAAACAGTTTGTTAGCCAGGAGCCGTTCCAGGACTACTTGGACGTGAGCGATGTGATCCTCCAAGATAGCCGAGTAGACCAAGATGTCATCAGTATACACAACCACCTGGCGTCTGAGCATGTCCCGGAACACCTCGTTGACGAATGCCAGGAACACTGACGGAGCATTGGCTAAGCCAAATGGCATCACCAAGTACTCGTAATGACCAGATATCGTGATAAAAGCTGTCTTCCATTCTTCCCCCTCCCGGATGCAGATCAGATTGTATGCACTCTGTAGGTCCAACTTGGTAAAAAAAAAAAACAGGCCCCGCTTAGCTGTTCGATGGCTGCCGGCACCAATGGGAGAGGGTAACGGTAGTTGGTGGTGATTTCATTGAGCCCACTGTAATCAATACATGGGCGTAACCCTCCATCCTTCTTGGCCACGAAGAATAAACCTGCTGACGCAGGAGAAGTGGACGTGCGAATGAAACCTTGTTGGAGCGCGTCATGGATGTACTCCTCCATGGCCTGGGTTTCAGCCACTGACAGAGGATAGATGTGTGTGCGGTGGCACAGAGCCTACAAGCAGGTTGATGGCTCAGTCCCAGGGGCGATGAGGAGGGAGACAGGTGGCGCAGGTTTCGGGAAATACTGGTCCTGGTATACCTCAGGGATGTTGACCTGAAGGGCAACCACAGGACTCTCAACCGCAGGTCCTCTGGCATTCGGGTGTCCAGTCTGTGATGTTCATCCACAACCATGAGATGCTGGGGTTGTGGTGTTGAAGCCAAGGAAAGCCGAGGATGATATTATGAGCTGGTGCACTGGTGATGAAGAAGGGGATGTTTTGCTGATGGATGGACTCCACGGTGAGGGTGAGTGGTTTGGTGATGTGTGTGATGGTCCCAGAACCTAATGGCCGATTATCGAGGGTTTGAACCGGGAAAGGAGAGGAGAGCGGGTATGAGGTGATGTTGAGAGAAGAGGCAAAGGGTCTGGTCAATAAAGTTCCCGGTGACATTGGAATCCAATAATGCTGTAGAAACAGTACATGAGGGACAGTCAAAAAGTGTGATCGACACCAAAAAGGGTTTGGCAGAAAGTGATGAAGAGGGGATACTCACACTTGCCCTAGGAGGTCAAAGATCACGTGACCATCCCTCTGCTCTCATGGATCCCGAGTTGGGACGTACCGGACACAGCTGGAGCTGGTGCCCTCCTTGACCACAATAAAGACAGAGCCCCAGCTGCCTCCGTTTGTGTCGCTCCGCCGCGGGGAGGGGTGTGACCCCTACCTCCATGGGTTCATACTCTGATCCAAAGTGTTCACTGAGGGAGGGAGAGAAGCGATGAGACTGCTGACACTCCCGAAGAATGTTATCTAGGCGGATGGCCATCGCGATGTGTGTAAAAGCAGAAGTTGTCATCTTGACAGGCCAGTCCCGTCTGAACCTCCTCACGCAGTCTCACTCTTCTGAATAGCGTACGAAGCGCCGGCTCATTCCATCCGCTGGATGCTGCTACTGTCCGGAAGGCGAGTGCGTACTCGGCAGCTGTCTGGTCCTCCTACCGTAGTTGGAGTAGGCGCTCACCGCACTTCTCTGCCCTCCGGTCCGAACTGATCCATGAACCCCTTATACAAATCCAGCTCCTACTCTCCTTTCTCCTTGCCCAACCAGTCAGCAGAAAAATAACAGTGGTAACCTTGGACCTCTCGGTGGTAGGAGCTCCCATCTGGTGTTCAAAGTAGAGGGAGCACTGTAGTAGGAAGCCACAGCATTAAATTAAGTGTCTTCATATTTATCCGGGAGGGACAAACGGGCATCGCTGACCTGGGCAGGTTGCTGAATGGTCTGGCATGCTGGCAACTGAAGGTAGAGTATCCTCCGCTAGTTGAAGGTATGTTCGAGACGTTGAACACTGCGAAAAACCTCTTCCATAGCCATCCCCAGTTGTGCCAGCTGGTCGTGGTGTTGACAAAGTAGGTATCCTGCTCATCGACCATCTGGGAGATGTTCTGATTTCCTGCTGCTTCCATTTTGTGAGGCAGTATTCTGTAACGTAAACTCTGGGAGTTGAGAAGCAGGTGCAGGTGTTAAGTTTAATATAACAAATAACATGGAATGATACAATGTAGGAGTAGCGTCTAGACATGAACAACAGAAACAATACTGCCTGGGGAAGGAACCTAAGGGACTTCCAGATAAAGGGGAGCTAATGAGTGAGGTAAAGGAGTCCAGGTGTGCTTAATGATGAAGTGCAGGTGCGCACCGGAGGGGATGAGCGGGAGGAGACGTGACACATACATTTGAGACGAGCACAGGTACAAGCTACAGTCCAGCACCCCAGATGGAGAGAGGAGCCCTCCAGTTGTCAGATCAATTCCGTCCATTTTTTCCAGCACCGGTCCAGGATTTGATCCAGTGGCTAAGGTCCAACTCCTTAGACACTGGGCTATCTACTGCCAGTACAGTATGGGTTGTTGCCTGACTGGTAGCAGAGATCAAGAAAAAATGAGCAAAAACATGAATTAACACAAAATGCTATGCAGACATATACTTTTTATGATGTAGAAGAATAACTTATCAGAAGCAGCCAAAAGAGATCCTTTGCCTCTGATATTTCTGTGCAAATAATAAAGTGTGTTGAAAGTCATATAATGATTAACTAGGCTATTGAATCACCATGGCTTATTATATATAATTGATTATATATAATTTATACAGTACCTCCTCTCAGTCAGCAACAGTCTTCCAATGGCTTCATGAAACATAGTCCCCTCAATTGACTCCACACTAAAATACTGAAATGAAAGTAACAATTAGCTAATTGCCAATGTCAGGCTGGGTCTGTAGCTCTATTCGGCATATTCCATAATAAATAAATAAAATCATTTTAAAGAGTTAGGCGGCTAGCTTAGCTAGATAATTTAGCAGGTTTATAAATGTGCTCAAATTCTAATAACGTTTCAACTTCATCTAGCCTATAGTTTATCATGTGACTTTGGCTTCAAATATTTGACTTAAAGAATCAACTTTGCTTTCCTTAATACATTGTAAAATAACGTGCTTATTGGTAGACTACTTGCAACTTGGTTCAACTACCGTCCTCTTGCATTATCATGCTGGAATGGCAGTTAAATTTAGACTTTTTTTTACATTTAAGTCATTTAGCAGACGCTCTTATCCAGAGCGACTTACAAATTGGTGCTTTCACCTTATGACATCCAGTGGAACAGCCACTTTACAATAGTGCATCTAGGTCTTTTAAGGGGGGAGGGGGTGAGAAGGATTACTTTATCCTATCCTAGGTATTCCTTAAAGAGGTGGGGTTTCAGGTGTCTCCGGAAGGTGGTGATTGACTCCGCTGTCCTGGCGTCGTGAGGGAGTTTGTTCCACCATTGGGGGGCCAGAGCAGCGAACAGTTTTGACTGGGCTGAGCGGGAACTGTACTTCCTCAGTGGTAGGGAGGCGAGCAGGCCAGAGGTGGATGAACGCAGTGCCCTTGTTTGGGTGTAGGGCCTGATCAGAGCCTGGAGGTACTGAGGTGCCGTTCCCCTCACAGCTCCGTAGGCAAGCACCATGGTCTTGTAGCGGATGCGAGCTTCAACTGGAAGCCAGTGGAGAGAGCGGAGGAGCGGGGTGACGTGAGAGAACTTGGGAAGGTTGAACACCAGACGGGCTGCGGCGTTCTGGATGAGTTGTAGGGGTTTAATGGCACAGGCAGGGAGCCCAGCCAACAGCGAGTTGCAGTAATCCAGACGGGAGATGACAAGTGCCTGGATTAGAACCTGCGCCGCTTCCTGTGTGAGGCAGGGTCGTACTCTGCGGATGTTGTAGAGCATGAACCTACAGGAACGGGCCACCGCCTTGATGTTATTTGAGAACGACAGGGTGTTGTCCAGGATCACGCCAAGGTTCTTAGCGCTCTGGGAGGAGGACACAATGGAGTTGTCAACCGTGATGGCGAGATCATGGAACGGGCAGTCCTTCCCCGGGAGGAAGAGCAGCTCCGTCTTGCCGAGGTTCAGCTTGAGGTGATGATCCGTCATCCACACTGATATGTCTGCCAGACATGCAGAGATGCGATTCGCCACCTGGTCGTCAGAAGGGGGAAAGGAGAAGATTAAAATTGTGTGTCTGCATAGCAATGATAGGAGAGACCATGTGAGGTTATGACAGAGCCAAGTGACTTGGTGTATAGCGAGAATAGGAGAGGGCCTAGAACAGAGCCCTGGGGGACACCAGTGGTGAGAGCACGTGGTGAGGAGACGGATTCTCGCCACGCCACCTGGTAGGAGCGACCTGTCAGGTAGGACGCAATCCAAGCGTGGGCCGCGCAGGAGATGCCCAACTCGGAGAGGGTGGAGAGGAGGATCTGATGGTTCACAGTATCGAAGGCAGCCGATAGGTCTAGAAGGATGAGAGCAGAGGAGAGAGAGTTAGCTTTAGCAGTGCGGAGCGCCTCCGTGATACAGAGAAGAGCAGTCTCAGTTGAACGACTAGTCTTGAAACCTGACTGATTTGGATCAAGGAGGTCATTCTGAGAGAGATAGCGGGAGAGCTGGCCAAGGACGGCACGTTCAAGAGTTTGAGAGAAAAGAAAGAAGGGATACTGGTCTGTAGTTGTTGACATTGGAGGGATCGAGTGTAGGTTTTTTCAGAAGGGGTGCAACTCTCGCTCTCTTGAAGACGGGAGGGACGTAGCCAGCGGTCAGGGATGAGTTGATGAGCGAGGTGAGGTAAGGGAGAAGGTCACCGGAGATGGTCTGGAGAAGAGAGGGGATAGGGTCAAGCGGGCAGGTTGTTGGGCGGCCGGCCGTCACAAGACGCGAGATGTCATCTGGAGAGAGAGGGGAGAAAGAGGTCAGAGCACAGGGTAGGGCAGTGTGAGCAGAACCAGCGGTGTCGTTTGACTTAGCAAACGAGGATCGGATGTCGTCGACCTTCTTTTCAAAATGGTTGACGAAGTCATCTGCAGAGAGGGAGGAGGGGGGGGGAGGAGGATTCAAGAGGGAGGAGAAGGTGGCAAAGAGCTTCCTAGGGTTAGAGGCAGATGCTTGGAATTTAGAGTGGTAGAAAGTGGCTTTAGCAGCAGAGACAGAGGAGGAAAATGTAGAGAGGAGGGAGTGAAAGGATGCCAGGTCCGCAGGGAGGCGAGTTTTCCTCCATTTCCGCTCGGCTGCCCGGAGCCCTGTTCTGTGAGCTCGCAATGAGTCGTCGAGCCACGGAGCGGGAGGGGAGGACCGAGCCGGCCTGGAGGATAGGGGACATAGAGAGTCAAAGGATGCAGAAAGGGAGGAGAGAGGGTTGAGGAGGCAGAATCAGGAGATAGGTTGGAGAAGGTTTGAGCAGAGGGAAGAGATGATAGGATGGAAGAGGAGAGAGTAGCGGGGGAGAGAGAGCGAAGGTTGGGACGGCGCGATACCATCCGAGTAGGGGCAGTGTGGGAAGTGTTGGATGAGAGCGAGAGGGAAAAGGATACAAGGTAGTGGTCGGAGACTTGGAGGGGAGTTGCAATGAGGTTAGTGGAGGAACAGCATCTAGTAAAGATGAGGTCGAGCGTATTGCCTGCCTTGTGAGTAGGGGGAAGGTGAGAGGGTGAGGTCAAAAGAGGAGAGGAGTGGAAAGAAGGAGGCAGAGAGGAATGAGTCAAAGGTAGACGTGGGGAGGTTAAAGTCGCCCAGAACTGTGAGAGGTGAGCCGTCCTCAGGAAAGGAGCTTATCAAGGCATCAAGCTCATTGATGAACTCTCCGAGGGAACCTGGAGGGCGATAAATGATAAGGATGTTAAGCTTGAAAGGGCTGGTAACTGTGACAGCATGGAATTCAAAGGAGGCGATAGACAGATGGGTAAGGGGAGAAAGAGAGAATGACCACTTGGGAGAGATGAGGATCCCGGTGCCACCACCCCGCTGACCAGAAGCTCTCGGGGTGTGCGAGAGCACGTGGGCGGACGAAGAGAGAGCAGTAGGAGTAGCGGTGTTGTCTGTGGTGATCCATGTTTCCGTCAGAGCCAAGAAGTCGAGGGACTGGAGGGAGGCATAGGCTGAGATGAACTCTGCCTTGTTGGCCGCAGATCGGCAGTTCCAGAGGCTACCGGAGACCTGGAACTCCACGTGGGTCGTGCGCGCTGGGACCACCAGATTAGGGTGGCTGCGGCCATGCGGTGTGGAGCGTTTGTATGGTCTGTGCAGAGAGGAGAGAACAGGGATAGACAGACACATAGTTGACAGGCTAGAGAAGAGGCTACGCTAATGCAGAGGAGATTGGAATGACAAGTGGACTACACGTCTCGAATGTTCAGAAAGTTAAGCTTACGTAGCAAGAATCTAATTGACTAAAATGATTAAAATGATACAGTACTGCTGGGGTAGGCTAGCTGCGTTGTTGACACTACCCTAATCAAGTCGTACCGTTGAGTGTGAAGTTTCTACAATGCTGCTTATCGGGAGCTAGCTGGCTAGCTAGCAGTGTTGGTTACGTTACGTTGCGTTAGGAGAACGACAATAGCTGGCCAGCTAACCTAGAAAACCGCTCTAGACTACACAATTATCTTTGAAACAAAGACGGCTATGTAGCTAGCTATGTAGCTAGCTACGATCAAACAAATCACACCGTTGGGACTGTAATGAAATGAAATGAAAATGTGATACTACCTGTGGAGCGAAGCGGAATGCGACCGGAATGCGAAAGTTCTATTCAGTAGACGTTGGCTGGCTATTGGCTAGCTAGGACTTGATCAAACATTTCTACACTGAGCTTCAAAAATATTGGGACAGTGACACATGTTATATTGTTTTGGCTCTGTACTCCAGCACTTTGGATTTAAAATGATACAATGACTATGAGGTTACAGACTGGTTTAAATTGAGGGTATTTTCATCCATATCGGGTGAACCGTTTAGAAATTAAAGCATTTTTTGTACATAGTACCGCCATTTTAGGGGACCAAAAGTATTGGGACAAATTCACTTGTGTATTACAGTAGTTTGGTCCCATATTTTTTTACCCAAGAGTGTATGCTTTTATTAAAAACACAGTATTTCCTTTTGCTTCTAGCTAGCATTTAGTTTTAAACAGCACAGGTGTGTAGGAACCTGCCACTCAGACCTTGACAACAATGTTCCCCCTGCCATACAGCACTAACAGTGTTGGGAGTCAGCTATCCCTTTTTCTACCCAGGCGAAGTCATGCAGCAGCATCATTATGTCAATACAAAACAGCTGAAACAAATTTAAAAGGGAACGTTAGCTGTCATTTCAGAGTTTGATGTGACTGGGCGATCTTTTGTTAGCTGTTGTTTTCTAAAATCTCCATTACACTCTGGGGTATAGGGATAAAACCCTCAAAGTTCTTTCCCTTCACTGCTTACTGTATATAGAACCGGTTTCAGTAAAGGGTTCTTTAATGTCTAAGACTGCAGTTTATAGGTAAGGAATGCTAGAAGCATTGTGTGCAGAAACACGACACCCACACTTTCAGATTAAGATGACCAAAGTGTATGATGAAGAAGACTAGCTGGTACATTCCTAAAACCGCTAAGACCGACATTTGGACAGATTAGGCTTTCTGCATTTTTAAATTCATTTTTTTCTGAAGCCTCAACCTCAACCTTAAAAGGTGTTACGCACACCTTTATGAAGAGGGAACGCAACACCCTGCTACAATTAAACTCTCCGTGAAGTGAAAAAGGTATGGACTGTAGGTGCGAGTAAGAATGACAACAAGCAGAATGTGGTACCGTTTACAAGGACTTTATTCCTTCACACGGTAATATGGGGAAAAGGGGCTGGACGGAACCAAAGCAAAGAAAGTAAATCTCAAAGCCCCCTCTCCTATCTTACCTGCCTAACCAATACTTACCTAATTTAGCACCACCTGGTGCCCTAACCAAAATACAGGGGGTGGTCCGCCCAGGTCTTACCTAGTGTGCCTAGACAGTGAATATGCTACGGGTATATGTATGCCCGCGGGCCTCTTGCCTAAACACTCCCTAGGTGCCTTCCCCTTCCCCCCTGGGAACAAATGAAACAGAATATTAAACAATTTCACAAACAAAGAAACAAAGGACATCAAATAAGCTCTATCTGAGCAACAAACTCACAAAACATACCAACTCTCTGCAATGACCTCCCAGAAAATCTCTCCCTCCTGAACAGAACACTGGCTTTTATATAGCTTCAGATTGAATGGGTAATTGGAGACAGCTGCGTCTTGACGAGGGGGCGGGGTCAGCTCTCCAATTAGCCATGGAGTCAACCAATCAGCTGCTTGAGGGATTTCAGGAAGCCATTTCCTGAAATAAACACATGTAAATATACAAACTACAACACAAACTGGGGAACGTAACACGCCCACCACAAAAATTGCAAACCTAGTTTTGCAATAACAAAAGCCAACGCATCCCCAGTTAGTAAACCCGTGACAGAGCGTCAGCAACCACATTCGCCGAGCCCTTCACATAAGCGATCTGTACATTATATCCTTGAACAATCAGAGCCCACCGCATAAGGCGGCGGTTCTGGTTGTACATTTGTTTCAAGAACACCAACGGATTATGGTCCGTGAAGACCATCATAGGCAAGGCACTGGAGCCCACATATACCTCAAAGAACTGTAAGGCAAGCAATAAAGCCAGCGTCTCTTGTTCAATTGTAGAGTACCTTGACTGACACGAGTTGAACTTACGGGAGAAGAAACTGACGGGCTGATCCACTCAGTCTTCATCTTCCTGTAAGAGAACCGCACCCACCCCCACTATATTAGCATCTACCTCCAACTTAAAAGGTTTGTCAAAGTTGGGGGCGGCAAGCACTGGGGCACTACAAAGTAGCGCTTTAGCGGACTCAAAAGCGTAGGTACAGTCCTTGGACCACTTGAATGGTTCCTTGGGACTAAGCAGAGATGAAAGGGGAGCAACTACCGTCGAGAAATTCTTACAGAATGTACGATAGTACCCTACCATCCCTAGGAATCTGCACAACTGGCGACGAGTCGTGGGAGCAGGAAAAGCAACAATTGCTTCCACTTTGCCACTTACTGGGCGCACTTGACCTTGTCCCACTTGTTTCCCTAAGTAAGTCACTGTAGTCTTCCCAAACTCACACTTGGCCAAATTGAGGGTTAAAGAAGCCTTCTCCAACCGCTGAAACACACTTTTCAAAGTGGAGAGATGATCAGACCAAGTAGACGAATTAATCACCACATCGTCAAGGTAAGCAGTACAATTTGGCACATCTTCAAACACAATGTTAACTAGCCGCTGAAAAGTAACAGGTGCATTACACATGCCAAAGGGCATCACAGTGTATTGTACGAAGTTATCTGGCGTAACAAAAGCCGATATGTCAGAAGCTCGAGAGGTCAGAGGCACCTGCCAATAACCTTTTAACAAATCTACCTTACTAACGTAAGCAGCAGAGCCTATTCTATCAATACAGTCATCTAAGCGAGGTAGAGGAAAAGAATCAGACTTTGTAACTGCATTTACGCGATGATAGTCCATACATAAGCGGGACGTACCGTCAGGCTTAGGAACAAGAATACATGGGGAACTCCAGGAGCTGTTACTGGGTTTTGCCATGTCATTCTGTAATAAATAAGCTACCTCACTTTTCATTACCTCCCTTTTCTTAGCATTAACCCGGTACGGATGCTGACGTATAGGAACAGCGTTCCCCACATCCACGTCATGTTCCAAGATGGATGTGCGACTTGGAATGTCCTGAAACACACTGAGAAAACTGTTTATCAATAGGATAAGATCCTTAGTTTGATCGTTATCCAAGTGTTCCATTTGAGAGGGTAACTTCTTCAGCTCTTCAGTTCCCTTTGCTGTAACGTATGGCGTAACTCCAACCCGTCCTCCTTATCCTCATCTAGGTCCCAGCCAGGCTTCAGCACCACCGCAGCCACACTGGAGACGGCGGGCTGGACCGGCTTACTTGAGGAGCTGTCGGGAGAATCACGCACATAATATGTTTTCAGCATGTTAACATGACACACACGGGAAGAACGCCTTCGATCTGGTGTCTTTATCACATAATTGGTGTCATTGAGTTTCTTTTCCACCAGATATGGTCCAGAAAAACGTGCTGACAGATGAGCCAGGGATTGGCAACAAAACTAAAACTTGATCCCCTGGTGCAAATGAACGGCCAACAGCCTTTTTGTCATAATGCAACTTCATGCGTTTTTGAGACGAGGAGAGAGACTTTTGGGCTAACGCACATGCGGCGTGCAGTCTCTCCCGCATCTTACTGACATAATCCAACACATTTTAGGGGCGCTACTGGGTGTAGGAGATAAGATATGCTCCTTCAAAACTTTCAGCGGACCCCGTGGGGTGTGTCTAAACACAAGGTCAGCAGGGCTGAACCCTAAGGACTCTTGTATCGTTTCCCTTATAGCAAATAGGACAAAGGGCACCCCCTCATCCCAATCAGTACTGGTATCCATACAATACTTGCGTAGCATTGCCTTCAGTGTCTGATGCCAGCGTTCTAGAGCCCCTTGACTCTCTGGATGATACGGACTGGAGACCTGATGGGAAATACACAATGTCTTTAACACATTTGAAAACAGTTTAGACATCAAGTTGGATCCCTGATCAGTTTGGATTACTTTGGGGAGTCCAAACGTAGAGAAGAACTTCACCAGTGCCTTCACCACAGTCTTAGCCGTTATAGTATGGAGAGGAATAGCCTCTGGGTATCAAGTAGCACTGCACATTATTGTTAGTAGGAACTGGTTACCTGACCTGGTTTTCGGCAATGGACCTACACAATCAATTAGCACTCTTTCAAACGGTTCCCCCACCACAGGAATCGGGCAGAGCGGCGCTCGAGGAACTGATTGATTCACTTTCCCAGTGAGTTGACATATGTGACATGTTTTACAAAATTGGACCACGTCAGACTTCAAACCTGGCCAGAAGAAATGACGAAGGACCCGGTTATAGGTCTTTGTGATCCCCAAGTGTCCAGACCACGCCTGGTCATGGGCGAGTGACAGCACCTGCTGTCGGAACGGTGTAGGAACAACCACTTGACACACTTCACTCCAGTCATTAATGGTGTCATGAGATGCCCATTTCCGCATCAAAACTCCTGCTTCAATAAAGTAGGCGGTCTCTCTAGTTTTAGCTTCCTCAATGGAAATTACCGAAGCAAAACACTTGCGAAGACTGGTGTCTTCTTTTTGACATTCAATCACCTTCTCTGGGGTGACAGACAAAAGAATGTCATGTAATTGGGGCACAATTTCGTTTTCCCCTGCCTTAGTTATTACGGGGGTAAAAACGGTTGGCATTTCAGAAGGAATACTCGGTGCATTGTCTTCTACCTCAACATTCTCAAAAACAGAACTAGCCAAATCCACCACATCTCCTAGCTTTGCGAGATTGTGCCCTCGTTAACACACAAGCAGGAAAAACATGTGGAAAGGCTTGAACCAATTTCTCATCTGTAGTTCTGATTTCTGGCTTGTCTACTACCTCTAACACAGGAGTGACATTACCACCAGCAATATCATTCCCTAGTAGCAATGTGACTCCTTTTACTGGCAGTGTAGACACTACACCAATACGGAAACGTCCTGATACCAAGTCTGACACTAAGTGAACCCAGTGTAATGGTACAGGTACTGTTTTTGTCTCTATCCCCTGTAATATGACATGTGAGCCACAATACGTTTCAGGAGACCAGGGTAAAGCATCAGTAATGATTACTGACTACGCCGCCCCGGTGTCTCGTAGGATTTGTATGGGCTTTTGATCAGCTTGTTCTCCTGTTAAGGAAACACAACCGGCAGAGATAAACAGAGCATAGACAGGATCCGGTTTCTCAAATGCTGAATCAATAACTCGATCCAAGGGACGAGCCAAAGACTTGACTAAACCCAAACTTTTCATTTTTGGGGACGGTGACAGGGACTGTTTCGGTTTATTTTTCAAAACTGGGCAGTCCGCAATCACGTGACCCTTTTGGTGACAGTAAAAACTTTCACGGATTTCATGAAAAGGCTTAGGGTTGTCAGAGGAAAAGCGACCTGAACGAGGAACTGATGACGTAATCGTCCGGCCTTCAAAACGAGGTGTACCAAAGACAGTCTTGTGTGTCAAAGCGTACTCATCTGCCAACACTGCTGCTTGGGCCAATGTCACCACTTTCTGTTCATTTAAATGAACTACAATTCTATCTGGGAGGTTGCTTTTAAAGTCCTCCAACAGAATCAACTCCCGAATATCAGCAAAGGTGTTAGCTTTGCTGGCTGAACACCAGCGACTAAACAGAGACTCTTTGTCCCTTGCAAATTCAACAAATGTACGGTGAGATGTTTTGTGGTTCCTGAAGCGCTGCCTATAAGCTTCAGGCACCAACTCATAAACCCGCAACACTGTAGTTTTAACTGTATCGTAGTGTAAACTGTCTTCCAGGGAGAGAGCAGCTACTACTTCCTGGGCTTTCCCAGACAATTTACATTGTAACAGGAGCGGCCAAACCTCGAGTGGCCAATGCAGCGCAGCGGCCACACGCTCAAACGCAGAAAAATAATAATCAACTTCCGACTCTCGGAATGGAGGGACTAAAGCTATGTTTTTACTCACATCGAAGTGGGCTTGATGATGAGCTGCTTGTGGAGTCGCACTGGAGGCAGCGTTTAGCTCCAGTTGTCGGATCCTCACCTCCTTGTCAGCTTCTATTTTCCTAATTTCAAGTTCAAAATTCATCTGTCTCTCTTTATCTTTTTGCTCCATTTCTAACCGAGCCAGCCTCACCTTCAGCCTAGCAGTCCCATCTGAACGACCCGAAGCAGGAGATAAAGGATCGAATCGGGGCAATGTAAAGGGGATACGAGGAACCCCTTCCTCCGCCCTGTCCTCTGACTTGGCATCAGAAGGTCTACCCGTCTCCTCTCCTTGCAATGAGAGAATCCGTTCTCTCACTAAACCCTCCCTGACTAGCACCAAAAGCTCAGCCTTTAGGACTTTCTCAGGGACAACAAATCCATAATGGTCAGCTATAGCTACAAGGTCTACTTTACGAAACCTCACCAAACAATCAAGAGAGGGCGCTTCAAAAAACTTGGAGATCGCTGATGCAGCCATCTTATATACAATGCAGTCTCCTGAACACACTAACTAAACAAGTCATCCAAACTCACAACCTACCATCACACCTTAATCACTAACCAGAGAGAGCTCAGAGCAGCAGGGTCCGTTGGGTTTAATGGAAAAATCCCAGATGAGCCCCCGTTATGTTACGCACGCCTCTATGAAGAGGGAACGCAACACCCTGCTACAATTAAACTCTCCGTGAAGTGAAAAAGGTATGGACTGTAGGTGCGAGTAAGAATGACAACAAGCAGAATGTGGTACCGTTTACAAGGACTTTATTCCTTCACACGGTAATATGGGGAAAAGGGGCTGGACGGAACCAAAGCAAGTAAATCTCAAAGCCCCCTCTCCTAGCTTACCTGCCTAACCAATACTTACCTAATTTAGCACCACCTGGTGCCCTAACCAAAATACAGGGGGTGGTCCGCCCAGGTCTTACCTAGTGTGCCTAGACAGTGAATATGCTACGGGTATATGTATGCCCGCGGGCCTCTTGCCTAAACACTCCCTAGGTGCCTTCCCCTTCCCCCTGGGAACAAATGAAACAGAATATTAAACAATTTCACAAACAAACTAAGAAACAAAGGACATCAAATAAGCTCTATCTGAGCAACAAACTCACAAAACATACCAACTCTCTGCAATGACCTCCCAGAAAATCTCTCCCTCCTGAACAGAACACTGGCTTTTATATAGCTTCAGATTGAATGGGTAATTGGAATAATCAACTTGACGAGGGGGGCGGGGTCAGCTCTCCAATTAGCCATGGAGTCAACCAATCAGCTGCTTGAGGGATTTCAGGAAGCCATTTCCTGAAATAAACACATGCAAATATACAAACTACAACACATAAACAAACTGGGGAACGTAACAAACGGATACTTCAAGATTTTGGCAATGAGGCCCGTTATCTACTTCCCCAGAATCAGATGGACTTGTGGATTCCATTTGTATGTCTCCGTGTGCAGTTTGAAGGAAGTTGCCAACTAGCGCTAGCTCAATGACTGGAAGTCTATGAGTATCAAATCCCCCAAGTATCCCTTTAAGCCTGAAGCTTCCCCTGTTCTCTCTGTCACAGTTCTCTCTACTCGTCCCTTGTCCATCCTCTAAATCTGGAGAAGTCTTCTTAGAGGTCTGCTTGACCTCATGTGGAAACAGCAAATAACACTTACTGTATACCATACGTGGAAGCTTCATGCAAAACTGGTGCGTTAGTTGTGTGGGTGAAAATGAAAAACATCTTGTCCACTTCTAGAGCCTAGCAGAATTCCACAGTCAACATTCTCGATCACCGACAAATTCTATTGTCTATATTCTCAAGTGCAGCCAAATGGTGTGAGATGCAATAATTTAGTTTTTTTTGTGCTAATATCTATCAACTCCAGTTGCTCTGGGTTTTTGAGTGGCCGCCTGCTGTTAGCTGCGTCTTAGAGGCCTCCACATGCTGCTTTGCTTTCCTCGCCTATCTCCGCCTCTCCGGCTGCTCCATTAGCTCATTTGTTTGTTCCTAAAAAGGAGATGCACGGCATGATAAAGTACTCTAATCAATGGTAAGGATGTAATTTATTAACTTTTGAGAACATCCTCATATTAGCTTAACAATTCCTGCTTACCCGTGCCACTACTTTACTAGCACACATACACAGTGGTGGAAAAAGTCCAAGTGTAATACTTAATAAAAAAGTGAAAGTCACCCAGTAAAATACTACTTGAGTAAAAGTATTTGGTTTGAATTATATTTAAGTATCAAAAGTAAATGTAATTGCTACAATATACTCAAGTATCACGTTCCTTATATTAAGAAAACCAGACGGCATGATTTTTATGAATGTATTTTTTTATTTACGAATAGCCAGAGCACACTCCAACACTCAAACATCATTTACAAACGAAACATTTGTGTCTGGTGAGTCCGCCAGATCAGAGGCAGTAGGGATGACCCGGGATGTTCTATTGATAAGTGTGTGAATTGGACAATTGTCCTGTCCTGCTAAGCATTCCAAATGTAAGTACTTTTGTGTGTCAGGGAAAATGTATGCAGTAAAAACGACATTATTTTCTTTAGGAATGTAGTGGAGTAAAAGTAAAACGTTATTAGTACCTTAAAATATTTTTATTTAAGTACTTTACACTACTGCACATACACCACACCCTCTTCTCCAAAAGAGATAAGCTCATGCTGCCCAATATTGTGCTTTAAAGATTCATTAATATCAGAGAGACAAATCCATACATACATTTAGTCATTGCTGTATATCTGCCAGCTGAAAGATTTCACGCAGATAATTCATGTAATCTATTAGTTTCAATTCAATAGCTTTTTAGGCAAAACATTAGATGAAAGCAGACCGCTTTGGGAGAAGTGGAGATTGCCGTGTTTCAATGCACTACTCAGATAAAGATAAAGTCAGGTCCAAACTGATTGGCCCCATTGATAAAGATGTGCAAAAACTACTGAGCTCTATTATTGTATGCTTAAAAATGACATTTTTACTAATGCAATTGCTCAGATAAATATATTTTGTTTAACATAATATATTTAAAACAGGGGTAAAACATCAAAAGATTTGAGAAAAAGTCTGTGTTGTTATCCTTGCAAGAGGAGGGTACTGGAGTATTGAAAACAGGGCTGCCAATCATTTGACTCCTATCTTTCTTTAATGAAAAAAAAGACATGTTAAAAAAAATCTTTCTCTGAGCAATTGTATTGGTATAATACTATTTTGGGATTTCTTGAGCATACATTATAGCTCAGTATTTGTACTATTTATTTTATGCAGCCTTTTTTGCTCATCTTTATCAAAGGTGTTCGTTTTGGACCTGACTGTATGTCCAATACTATGACTCCTAAAAGTATCAAATCAACAACAAAAAATGTGTCACATGCTTTGTAAACAACAGGTGTAAACTAACAGTCAAATGCTTTTTTCCGGGCCCTTCCCAAAAATGCAGAGAGAAAAAAAGAGAAAGATATAATAAGGATAACTTGGCTATACTGTATGCACTGGGTACCAGTAAGAAGTTGATGTGCAGGGGTACGAGGTCATTGAGGTAGATATGTACATACAGTGGGGCAGAAAAGTATTTATTCAGCCACCAATTGTGCAAGTTCTCCCACTTAAAAAAAGATGAGAGGCCTGTAATTTTCATCATAGGTACACTTCAACTATGACAGACAAAATGAGAGAATAAAATCCAGAAAATCACATTGTAGGATTTTTAATGAATTTATTTGCAAATTGTGGTGGAAAATAAGTATTTGGTCACCTACAAACAAGTAAGATTTCTGGCTCTCACAGAACTGTAACTTCTTCTTTAAGAGGGTCCTCTGTCCTCCACTCGTTACCTGTATTAATGGCACACTGCCAGGTCACCGACCTCCTCCCTATAGGTTATCTCATGGTCATCGGTGATCAGACCAACCACTGTTGTGTCTTCAGCAAACTTAATGATAGTGTTGGAGTTGTGCATGGTCACGCAGTCATGTGTGAACATGGAGTACAGGAGGGGACTAAGCACGCACCCCCGAAGGGCCCCCGTGTTGACGGTCAGCATGGCTGATGTATTGTTGCCTACCCTCATCACCTGGGGGGCGGCCCGTCATGAAGTCCAGGATCCAGTTGCTGAGGGAGGTGTTCCAGGTTCCGGAGTTTAGTGATAAGCTTGGAGGGCACTATGGTGTTGAATGCTGAGCTTTAGTCAATGAACAGCATTATCATGTAGGCGTTCCTCTTGTCCAGGTAGGAGAGAGCAGTGTGGAGTGCAATAGAGGTGGTCATCTGTTGATCTGTTGGGGCGGTATGCGAATTGGAGTGGGTCCAGGGTTTCTGGGATAATGGTCTTGACGTGAGCCATGACCAGCCTTTCAAAGCATTTCATTGCTACAGATGTGAGTGCCATTGGGCGTGAGCAATTTAGACAGGTTACCTTGGCATTCTTGGGCACAGGGACTATGGTGGTCTGCTTGAAACATGTAGGTGTTACAGACTGTGTCAGGGAGAGGTTGAAAATGTCAGTCAAGACACTTGCCAGCTGGTCAGCGCATGCTCGGAGACTCCTGTAAAAGTCAGGATGGACATACTTTTCATAAACCCTTAAAACATTGGAAATAACTTCAAAACGACTATTATTTTGCATTGGTTGTATTCCCAACATAAATGATCACATACACACACATAAAACAAATAATGAGTTCTGGTTCCTCCAGAAAAGTCCTGTACCTCGGGCCTAAAAGAGTCCAGCCCGGTAAAGGAGTTCAGGGCACTCAAGTGACCTTAGTCAAGCAATGTTTGTCCGGTCATACAAGTGTAGCGTAAACCCAGTATCAATCATACAATCAAAATAACAATTATTTTACCACACAACCATACAGCGTATCAAATCTTAATAAGTCCTCAACTACAAATAACTACATAAATCATCACGGTATATGTCACACCAAAACAAATGAAATACCGTATATAAAAAGGTTGTGGTCAGTCAGACAATCCAATCCAACAACAGACCTCCAGCGGAGAAAGGCCACGAAGAACAACAGAGATGTGTCTTTCAACAGAAGCAATGAGTGGATCCAATTCTGGGTAAACTTGCTATTAGGCTACAAAGCACACTTTTATATGCAACAAAACAAACGGAAGAGAGTAGCTTCGTAACTGAGGGTTGACCACATCCTCATTCGCGTCTCCATCACAACCCCACTTTTGCGTAGCTGATGCTGGCTATTTAATTGGGAATTAAAGGGGAAGCACCCTATTGGAAGGAGAAACACTATTTATTTGGGAATTAAAGGGGAAGCGCCCTAATGGAAGGAGAAGCATTGAGACGGTTCAGACAAATTCAGGGCCGTCACAACGCGTCCTGTTAATCCGTCTTGCCTCCTGGCCTTGTGAATGTTAACCTGTTTACTCACATCGGCTACAGAGAGCGAGACCACCCAGTCGTCCGGAATTGCTGGTGCTCTCATGCATGGTTCAGTGTTGCTTGCCTTGAAGTGAGCGTAGAAAGAATTAAGCTCTTCTAGTCACAGCCGTCTACCGCCATTCAAAATCCTTCAGATGACCAATGTGTTCTTCTTACCTTTTAACAGTCAGTACTAGTTTTAACATACAGTAATGTATGATGAAACTTTGCAGTCCTCATGAATTGTAATTTTATTTTACTTGATCCCAACACCACCCTCAATGGTTATGCTTCCACCCCAATGGACATTTATGTATGCATCACTGCCACAGTTGTTATTATGTATATAGTGCTATATCTTTTTATATTGTTGTTTTTTATTACCATTTAATTATTTTATTTCACTAGTCCTGCATGTTGGAGCTCGTAGCCTATGATTTTCACTGTTCCCTGTAATCACACCTGCAACCCTGTACATGTAACTATTAAACACTCTGAATGTGAATCATAATGTGCTTCTAAAATCCTCCTGCTTGTATCAAGTCCAGTGAAGACAGTGAGCCGCACAGCCACTGCCTCAGGGTTGGTCTAAAGTGCTTATTTCAAACAATGACACCATTTTTATGGAGCGGTCCCTTGGTACTTTATTATTGCACCACGCCACACAACAGATATACCAATATCAGCATAACCTGCTTGGTCGGGGGGTTGTTTGCTCTCATTTTAATGACATTGGTTCCCTGACAATGGCATTAATTTCCTGAATATGTAAATTTCTTCCTAATGTGAAATCCCACTATAACTGGTAAAACTGTAGAGAGTTAATGAACCCTTTGTAATTACATTTGCTATAGCAACAGCCGTACCTGGCCTCGTTCTGTTATTATGCCAGCACGGTGCCCCACCCCCCACTCCCCCCCACCGAGCGAGCAGTTGGTCACAGAAAAACCAAAAGCCACATTAAACTGCTTTCATTACGCAGAAGAAGCAGCCTCCTTTGAGCACAAATAGGTAGGGACACGATGCGTCGTTAGTCTCTAAAAAATGAAGCACCAGCTAAAATCATTAAGGGCCCGCCGAATGTGGTAACATTTTAAGACTAATGTTCTCACTTTGGGTTCTCATTGGATTCTAATGTCCACAAACCAGATGCCCTAATGCAATCAAGTCACCCCAGAAGTAAAATCATTGTGTTATACATTTCCAGTTGCTAATAATGCAGGAATTGCATAACCACTTGTCCATAATGACTGCAATGAGATCACGTGTGAAACAATGTGTTCCTGGGCCGTGCTATGATTTCCACTTTCACCACAGTAAAAATAACTTTCCATATTCAAATATTTATATTTTCAGAGTTTTGAGACAATCAAAACACTAGACAAAACAATGTATCTTGATCAACACACCTTCAAACAAAGTCTGGAGAGACAAGTGTTTCTGAAGTGTATGAATGTGTATATATTTATATATCAGGAGGAATCATAATGGTGTCACAGTGTAAGCCTGACACTGGTTAACACATCTGGAAAATTCTCTTCAGAACTATCATTCATTTCAACTTAATTTCATTTTGCCATCTTGGTGATTATGACAAATCCATCTCTGTCACAATCTCAAGTAATAATCCAATTTAAAAAGAAATTATGAAGAACAAGGAATGTATCAGCGTATAGAAGAACCAACAAAACAAGATTTCATCCTTGGAAAAGCAAGTCCGTGATTTCAGCTCACCTAAAAACTAGACTGCTCAATAAAATTAGGGAATTGAGCAAAGAGACTTTCATAGATCCCCTCCCTGAAACAAGTGAGGAACTCAAAGTAATGAACTCAGTGACTGCAAACAGCTCAGCGGTACTCCTGCAGTCCTTCTATGACCACTGTGACAAGCCTGAGCGTGGCAAATTACTATCCTGCCACATCAAGAAGTTAAATTCAGACAGAGCAATTAATGCAATTCAAAGTCTGAAAGTGGGGAATATCTTTGGACCCCTGTGGAAATAAATCATACCTTTGCATTCTATTATAACTTTTATAACACCCTTTATGAAGCTGAAGCCCCAGAGAGTTCAGCTCATAAGAAATCTATTTTAGATGGAATTAATATTCACTCCAAATCAGAGGAAATGAAATTAGACCTGGGTGATAATGTGGAAGTTTCAAGAACTACAGACCTACACTGATTGGACAAAAGATTAGGAACACCTGCTCTTTCCATGACATACTGACCAGATAAATCCAGGTGAAAGCTATGATCCCTTATTGATGTCACCTGTTAAATCCACTTCAATCAGTGTAGATGAAGGGGAGGAGACAGGTTAAAGAAGGATTTTTAAACCTTGAGACAATTGAGACATGGATTGTGTATGTGTGCCATTCAGAGATTGAATGGGCTAGACAAAATATTTAAGTGCCTTTGAACAGGGTATGGTAGTGGGTTCCAGGTGCACCGGTTTGAGTGTGTCAAGAACTGCAACGCTGCTGGATTTTTCACGCTCAAAAGGTTACAAGAATGGTCCACCACCAAAAAGGACATCTAGCCAAGTTGACACAACTGCGGGAAGCATTGGAATCGACATGGGCCAACATCCCTGTGGAATGCTTTCGACACCTTGTAGAGTCCATGCCCTGACGAATTGAGGCTGTTCCACAGGATGGGTGTTCCTAATGTTTTGTACAGTCATATATATAATTTGAATAGTGGTTGATCATAAAGAGAACTGTGGTGGTAGTAAGACACTTGTTGTGACATATTATCTGCAGGACGATATTCCAGAAGAGGATTGTAAGAAAAAAAGTATTTTAAAAACTCTATCTTCTTATAGTTAGCATTCACTGAAACGTGTCATCCTTCCTCAATGTGGACTTCCCTTTCTGAACAATAGAGGGAGGCAGAGTTAGAGTGAGAGAGAGAGAGAAAGAGAGAGAGAAAGTGAGAGAGAGAGAAAGAGAGAGAGCGAGTGAGAGAGAGAGAAAGTGAGAGAGAGAGAAAGAGAGAGAGCGAGTGAGAAAGAGAGAGAGCAAAGAGCGAGTGAGAGAGCGAGTGAGAGAGAGAAAGAGCGAGTGAGAGAGAAAGAGAGAGAGAAAGAGAGCGAGAGAGAGCGAGCGAGAGAGAGAGAGCGAGCGAGAGAGCGCACGAGAAATATAGAGTAGGGCTGCCCGAAAGACAGAGGGAGAGAGAGGGAGAGAGAGAGAGAGAGCGAGTGAGAGAGAGAGAGAGAGAGAGAGAAATATAGAGAAGGGCTGCCCGAAAGAGGGAGAGAGAGAGCGCAGAGGCTGACAGTTTGTCATATAAATCAGTGTCAGCCCAACTGCTTCTCGTTCCTCGTTGATGTAAATTGCAGGTGACAGGGCTAAGTACCAGGCTTTGCACATGACAACGATGACTCCCGAGGAAGTTCTTCACGGTCCCCTCGTCATCCGCTCGCTGTGACAGCACTGATTATGCAGGCTAAGAGTTTGTCAAGTTCGCATTAACAGAGATGGCCACACAGAGGAAGCTCAGTATAGTGCTGAAATGGCACATCTGATGCCAAGCCATTGATCTATTTTAGTGAAAAGAGATGTTTGAGTGAAAAGGGTGGTTTTGGGATTTCAAATCATTGATCGATTCATTAAAAACATGATTAATAGTAGTTTTAGGGTATATCATAGACCTGACGACTATCATGTGCATGTGAACACCTAGTTACCCATGTAAAACTGCTGTAAACTGCTGTGCTGTGCACCCCCTTGTTTCGGCTGCTGTTCCTACCCCCCCCCCTCTCTCTCAGAGTGCGCAGTCAGGGGTCTGTCTGCTTCTGTGCTCTGTGTCTAAGCACCTAGAGGTGTGATCTATGAAAGAGTAATGGCCATGGTAATGATCCTGAGGACAGGCTGTCCAATAGAACAGTGTGATTTAATCATAGAAGGAGATCCCCTCCCCCTGAGGGAAGTCATTTAACATATCGAGAGCAGCTTGGGATGAGAAGGTTCTATCCTCAAAAAGATGATTCTGAGATAATTGGCTTTAGAGTTCCAAATCCACATTGGTTTGAATGGTGTCAGCAATTTTTATATTGTATTCTTTTGAACTCAACAAAAGTAATTGAGATATTTAGAGTACTATACAGGTAGAAAACATTGACCAGAACAAGGCAATAACTCAATTTGGATAAAAATCCAGATAGAACGTTACAGTTCCAAGCTCTCGATATATCCAGCATTCTCAAATCGCTGTGAATAATGTCCATAGCTTTCATAGGACTAACGGAGAGATTTGCATGATTTGACACAAATTGGTGGAACTAAATTGTTTGTGTGTGTGTGTGTCGCGGCCAGACTCGCTAAAAGCCTCGCACCTGATTGATTGTCTCCCGTGCTGAGACCGATGCTGGTATAGTTTCTTCTTCTCTGTCTGCTTGTCTTCTCCTCATGTTATTGCACCTTCTCTCTTCATGGAAAGATGGTCCTCCATTGTCGTCTATATTTATTCATAAAGATTATTTCCAGGCTTGTGTCAAAAGACACTGTAAATCAATTGTATATCCAATTGTGATTTGGTTCGCTTTACATAAGGGCCTTTAGAATTCCTGGATAACAAGAAGTTGTTATAATTTACAAAACAACCAGCAGCCCACTCAAAACATGACTTGAACAGGTGAATTTGTCCTTACAGAAACCCATTACCATGAACAAATACTCTCAGTCAATGGAACTGTGAGTTCATATATCCATTACACAACGTAGAACGTGTCAATAATAGTAATATAGATTATTGTTCATAGTAATAGTAAATTGTTTACGCTGATCAATTCAAGTGGTTATTTTCAATTGTTCAGAAATATAAAACAACAACCCCAACACACCCTTTTTAATGTCACCAAAAATATAGAAAACGTAGTGAAAACCAAAAAAACATGTATGTAAAAATACAGAACAAAACCGCCCCACTCCCTTGAAACCCACAACCCACAGACTTTCATAACCATCCTCTATACAAAGCCCCAAAACATTAGCATTTATAGGGTCTGCTCACACACCTGGTGGTCCTAATCAGCCACTTACGTGGTCCCATTGTTTTGTTTTTATTTGCGTGTGTATGATGGAGAAATTAGTTCCTGTCCATCAAGCGCAATATAGCTGTCACAATCAATGAAGAAGACCATTTGTTTGTAGACATTCTTTTGCAATGCGTTTACACCAATACCACGAACAGAGGACAAGGTAGACCCGCAAATCAATATACATTGGACACAGTCCAGTTCCTGCTTCTCTTTGATCCTCCTCTCTCTCTGGTTAGGGAGTTTGTTTGGAAAAAAATCACCTAGGAAGAAAGTCTAAACATGAGAAAAATGTATTTAGTCCCAACTGAAAACCATTAAACCATGATAATCTAATTGTATATTATCCACATCATTATAAAATGGTGATTAAAGAGGTTGCTAATGATTTGACCTGACCTGACGACCTTGACCTGATGCAGCTGTCTCAAGAACTCAACATAGAACTCAAGAATATCCATGGCCAGAGGACAAAGAAACCAGCCCAAGACCAGCGGCGATGGAAAACTTTACAACAGAGGCATTATGTTCCTCGAGGAGCCAAGACAATGAGGTCTGGAGGAGCTGGATGAGATCCGTTGAAGACCATCCTAAGATCGAATCCTACTACGCCAGCTCTGACCCTCGACGGATATGACAGGGCTTGCAAACTATTACAGATTTCAAAGGGAAACCTAGCCACGAGCTGCCCAGCCTCACGAGCCTACCAGACGAGCTAAATGCCTTCTATGCTCACTTCAAGGCAAGCAATGGTGAACCATGCATGAGAGCACCAGCTCTTCTGGACGACTGTATGAACTTGCTCTCCATAGCCAATGTGAGTAGGACCTTTAAACAGTTTAACATTTGTATGGCCATGGGGCCAGATGGAATATCAGGACGAGTACAGTGGGCACGCGTTGACCAGCTGGCAAGTGTCTTCGCTGACATTTTCAACCTATCCCTGACACGATCTGTAATACCAACTTACTTCAAGTAGACCACCATAGACCCTGAGCCCAAAAACGCCAAGGTTACCTGTCTAAATTACTATCGCACCATAGCACTCTATATATATATATATATATATATATATATATATATGTATGTATAGCCATGAAATGCTTTGAAAAGCTGGTCATGGCTCACACCAACACCATCATCACAGACATCATGGTCCCACTCAAATGTGCATACCGCCCCAACAAATCCACAGATTACGCAATCTCTATTGCACTCCACAGTACCCTCACCCACCTGTTCATTGACTACAGCTCAGCATTCAAAACCATAATCCCCTCCAAACTCATTACCAAGCTCAGGACCTTGGGACTGAAAATGTCCCTTGGCAACAGGATCCTGGACTTCCTGATGGGCCACACCCAGGTGGTGAGAGTAGGCAACAACACATCCGCCACTCTGACCATTAACATTGGGGCCCCTCAGGGGTGTGTACTTAGTCCCCTCCTGTACACCCTTTTAACCCACTTTTAACCAACTCCTATCATCAAGTTTGCTGACGATGCAACAGTGGTAGGACTGATCACAGATAACAATGAGGCAGCCTATAGGGAGGAGGTTAGAGACCTGGCAGTGTGGTGCCAGGACAGCAACCTCTCCCTCAACGGCAGCAAGACAAAGTAGCTGATCGTGGACTACAGGAAACAGAGTGGCGGGCATGCCCCCATCCACATCGATGTGGCTGTAACGGAGCGGGTCGAAAGCTTCGAGTTCCTCGGTGTCCACCTCACTAAGGAAGTAACACGGTACACACACACCCACACCAGTGGAGTCTGGTGACTTGAAGAATTGATGAGGATGGGAGACCCACGGTATGGGCGTGGTATGCACGGAGACAACAAAGTGTGTTTCAAAAATCATCAGACTAATTATTTTTAACCTAATGTAACGATGTGTGCTGAGAATCGGGAAGAAAGTTCAGGGAGTGAGTGTTTTAATAAATAAACACGACATAATACAAAACAAGAAACACGAACAACGCGCAGACACGAAACAGAAACAATGACGCCTGGGGAAGGAACTAAAGGGAGTGACATACAGTGCCTTGCGAAAGTATTCGGCCCCCTTGAACTTTGCGACCTTTTGCCACATTTCAGGCTTCAAACATAAAGATATAAAACTGTATTTTTTTTGTGGAGAATCAACAACAAGTGGGACACAATCATGAAGTGGAACGACATTTATTGGATATTTCAAACTTTTTTAACAAATCAAAAACTGAAAAATTGGGGGTGCAAAATTATTCAGCCCCCTTAAGTTAATACTTTGTAGCGCCACCTTTTGCTGCGATTACAGCTAAGTCGCTTGGGGTATGTCTCTATCAGTTTTGCACATCGAGAGACTGAATTTTTTTCCCATTCCTCCTTGCAAAACAGCTCGAGCTGAGTGAGGTTGGATGGAGAGCATTTGTGAACAGCAGTTTTCAGTTCTTTCCACAGATTCTCGATTGGATTCAGGTCTGGACTTTGACTTGGCCATTCTAACACCTGGATATGTTTATTTTTTAACCATTCCATTGTAGATTTTGCTTTATGTTTTGGATCATTGTCTTGTTGGAAGACAAAATCTCCGTCCCAGTCTCAGGTCTTTTGCAGACTCCATCAGGTTTTCTTCCAGAATGGTCCTGTATTTGGCTCTATCCATCTTCCCATCAATTTTAACCACCTTCCCTGTCCCTGCTGAAGAAAAGCAGGCCCAAACCATGATGCTGCCACCACCACGTTTGACAGTGGGGATGGTGTGTTCAGGGTGATGAGCTGTGTTGCTTTTACGCCAAACATAACGTTTTGCATTGTTGCCAAAAAGTTAAATGTTGGTTTCATCTGACCAGAGCACCTTCTTCCACATGTTTGGTGTGTCTCCCAGGTGGCTTTTGGCAAACTTTAAACGACACCTTTTATGGATATCTTTAAGAAATGGCTTTCTTCTTGCCACTCTTCCATAAAGGCCAGATTTGTGCAATATACGACTGATTGTTGTCCTATGGACAGAGTCTCCCACCTCAGCTGTAGATCTCTGCAGTTCATCCAGAGTGATCATGGGCCTCTTTGCTGCATCTCTGATCAGTCTTCTCCTTGTATGAGCTGAAAGTTTAGAGGGACGGCCAGGTCTTGGTAGATTTGCAGTGGTCTGATACTCCATCCATTTCAATATTATCCCTGCACAGTGCTCCTTGGGATGTTTAAAGCTTGGGAAATCTTTTTGTATCCAAATCCGGCTTTAAACTTCTTCACAACAGTATCTCGGACCTGCCTGGTGTGTTCCTTGTTCTTCATGATGCTCTCTGCGCTTTTAACGGACCTCTGAGACTACCTCTGAGACTATCACAGTGCAGGTGCATTTATACGGAGACTTGATTACACACAGGTGGATTGTATTTATCATCATTAGTCATTTAGGTCAACATTGGATCATTCAGAGATCCTCACTGAACTTCTGGAGAGAGTTTGCTGCACTGAAAGTAAAGGGGCTGAATAATTTTGCACGCCCAATTTTTCAGTTTTTGATTTGTTAAAGAAGTTTGAAATATCCAATAAATGTTGTTCCACTTCATGATTGTGTCCCACTTGTTGTTGATTCTTCACAAAAAAATACAGTTTTATATCTTTATGTTTAAAACCTGAAATGTGGCAGAAGGTCGCAAAGTTCAAGGGGGCCGAATACTTTCGCAAGGCACTGTATATAGGGAAGGTAATCAGGGAGGTGATGTAGTCCAGGTGAGTGTCATAATGCACTGATGCGCGTAACGATGGTGACAGTTGAGCTCCATAACGAGCAGCCTGGTGACCTAGAGGCTGGTGAGTGACACCTAAAGCATTTAATAAAGACATTTATAGTACAATATTATGGGGAATGGGAGTGAGAGGGCTACTTACACAGTATTGGAAAGGGATCACAGCAGTGATTGAATGAGGGTATGAGGCATGAGTTGAGGTGTCCAGAGGCTTGACCAGTGCAGGACATGATTTGACTGGAAAGACAAAAAACAACAACACAACACACTATACAGTTAGACAAAAGAGCTAAGAATGAGTTAGTCCAAGCAAGGAGTAAAATCATTGATGTGTAATAATGTGATTGTGTTTGTGTATGTGATTGACTCTGCATACAGTAATGAGAGAAAATTGATAGGGGTCCTCACATCCAATGTGCCAGTGGATAAGCGGGCACAGTAGACGTAGCTTCAGTTCATGTCAGGAGAGAGTTTACAATGGTAATGGAGTGGAGTAGTCATCAGCTCTTAATTAATCAGGGAACAGGAGGGGACTTAGCTGGAAATACAAATACAGCTGCGCCGTCGTAGGTTTGGACAACAAGTTTCTCCATGAAGTTAAACTCAGACATCTCAAAATTCAGTAAGTCAAACACAGACTGCGCACCTCACCCACTTGACACATCAAAGTAGCCCAAGAAACGTTCCTCAATAAAGCCCTGATTATCCACATACCTGATGATAATTGACAACTGCAAGCAGAATGGTTGCACCATAGGTCCCAGAGCGGTGGGGCAATTTTTACCCCCTGGGGCCTGGAGTTTTTCCTTATATGTTAATCTAACTAGGGAAACTCTGGACCCTGTAAAGGTATGACAGTGATTAATCAGTTGTAAAAAGGTTTTATATGGGCTATAATGGGACCAGTTTTTCCTAATGGTCACATGATTTTAAACATGATTTGTTAAGCCCTGGGGGGTGAAAACCTTGTCAAACTGCAGCTACCTGTACCTTATACTTGTTCATATAAATTATATTTTGACTAAATTAGGAGGGGGATTTCCTCTATCCAGACACATAGACGACAAGTGATAGACAATATAACTCACAGGGCTGAGCTTACTTTATGCGTGTTTGCATCATGCAGGCCTATGCAACTCACATCTGTCATCACTATTATGTTGATTGATTCATTTAAGTTAATCATTTTGGATTAAAAACATATAGGCAGTCCCATTTTCTCCTGACACACAAATGGACTATAAATACATAACGTTACCAATTAGCTTACCGTGACCAGATGGACAGGGCGCATAGGCTGTAACATTATACAGCTGCTCTTATTAGAAGCTTTGCATCCTATACAGCATGTCAGATTTCTAATGTTTAGGTGTAGCCTAGGCTGCTGCAACATTTCTGTCATGGGTTTTTGCTTGTGTCTGTCCGGAGTGATTATGTGTTAATCACTAATCAATACCAGAGGAAAGTGGAAAGCTTACCTGAGCGCACGCAAAGAAATGTGCTGCGTCAACCTTTTTAATCGAACTGTTAATGGGTGATGCGATGGAAGCTATCAAATCATTTGGAATTGTTTTCGACATCCCAGAAAAGACAGTCAAAAGATTGATGTGTTCAGCAAGTAAAGCAGTGTAACGTGCAACTACCTCTGCAAGCCCCTTGTAGTTGCCCATGTTTCTCTCTCGTCGTGTCCTCTAAAAGCAACAGAGGGTGTTGAGTACAGCCCAGTTCATCACTGTGGCCGAGCTCCCTGCCATCCAGGACCTCTATACCAGACAGTGTCAGAGGAAGGCCCCAAAAATGGTCAAAAGCTCCAAAAATTGTCAAAGACTCCAGCCACCCAAGCCATAGACTGTCCTCAGTGTTTACCGCATGGCAAGCGGTAACAGTGCACCAAGTCTGGAACCAATAGGACCTTGAACAGCTTCTACCCCCAAGCCATAAGACTGTTAAACAAGACTGCTAAACAGCTAATCAAATGGTTACCCGGACTACCTGCATTGACCCTGTTTTGCACCAACTCTCTTGCACTGATTCTATGCACACACACACTCACACATACTTACACTGACACCACAACACACACGTACACACACAGACACACTACACATGCCCACATACACGTAACACGCACACATGCATGCATATTAACACCACACACACGCATGCACACACACACACACATGCACACACACTTACTTTTATACTCACCACAGACGCTGCTGCAACTGCCTATGATCTATCCTGTTGCCTAGTCACTTTTCCCCTGTCTATATTTACATAGCTACCTCAACGACCTCGTACCCGTGAAAATCGACTCAGTACTGGTGTTCCTGCATATAGAAATGTTATTCTTACTCTGTTATTTGTTATTCAGTGTATTTATTTCTTGTCTCACAATTGTATTTTTTATTGTGTAATTTTCACTCTGCATTGTTGGAAAGGTAATAAAGCAGTTCACTGTTAGTCTACAGCTGTTGATTACAAAGCATGTGTGTTACGAATCCCTTTTGGCCCGACAGTCTAGGGGGGATGGTAATGAGACCCGTAACATAACTCATGCAAATTATTATTGTGACAAAGTAAAAGTGTGCACGAAATAACCACGACAACAGAAATCTACTCTAAACTCTAGGTTTATTTATAAACACACGGTAATGGGGGGAGCAGGAAAAGGGGCTGAGCTGGACCCAAGGAAAGAAACAATAAGTATTCAAAAACACCCCTAAGCTAGACTAGCCTACTTTAACAACAGCTAACTAACCAAAAATACAGTGGGTGGTCCGCCCAGTTCTAACTAGTGTATTTAACAAAGTTCACCTACGGGTAGTGTATGCCCATGGGCGACTTGTCTTGGTTTCCCCCTTTTCCCACCAGCAACAAACAAACACCATAACCAAAAACAATACTCACAGGTGATGACAAAGTGCTATGAGGTGCTTAAACAAAAGAGAGGTTAAGACACAAAGCGAGAGTGAAACACAGAGACCTACAGACATGGCATTTACAGAGAGATTGACCTAGAGATTGAGCTAGAGATTGCTCTAGAACAAACAAATGATGGGGTTTTTAAACCATGGGGAAGGAACTGTGATAGGGTAGGAAATAGGAGGAGGTGTGTCTTCTGATTGATGATTGATTGTTGACTGATTGGGGAGTGATGGTTTTCACCTGTGAGGGGAGAAGGAGAGAAAAGAAGCACACACAGGATAACTATATCCGTAACAATGTGACAAATAACATTTGAAGTAAATCAAACTTATTTGATCAATCTATTGAACTGAATAAAACATATTTTAGGCAGGAAGAACAGAGCTAGGTAGAGTTGCGTGCCATGGCTATACACTGATATGAGTCAAAATGCATCTGTCTACCCCCAGTCAGAACCCTCTACCCCCAGTCAGAACTCTCTACCCCCAGTCAGAACCCTATACACCCAGTCAGAACCCTCTACCCCCAGTCAGAACTCTCTACCCCCAGTCAGAACTCTCTACCCCCAGTCAGAACCCTATACACCCATTCAGAACCCTATACACCCAGTCAGAACTCTCTACAGCCAGTCAGAACTCTCTACACCCAGTCAGAGCTCTCTACACCCAGTCAGAACCCTCTACACCCAGTCAAGACTCTATATCCTCAGTCAGAACTCCAAATCCTCAGTCAGAACTCTCTACACCCAGTCAGAACTCTCTACCCCCAGTCAGAACCCTATACACCCAGTCATAACCCTCTACCTCCAGTCAGAACTCTCTACCCCCAGTCACAACCCTCTACACCCAGTCAGAACTCTCTACACCCAGTCAGAACTCTCTACAGCCAGTCAGAACTCTCTACAGCCAGTCAGAACTCTCTACAGCCAGTCAGAACTCTCTACACCCAGTCTGAACTCTCTACACCCAGTCAGAACTCTCTACAGCCAGTCAGAACTCTCTACAGCCAGTCAGAACTCTCTACAGCCAGTCAGAACCCTCTACACCCAGTCTGAACCCTCTACACCCAGTCTGAACCCTCTACACCCAGTCTGAACCGTCTACACCCAGTCTGAACCCTCTACACTAAGTCAGAACTCTCTACACCCAGTCAGAACCCTCTACACCCAGTCTGAACTCTACACCCAGTCAGAACCCTCTACACCCAGTCTGAACTCTCCACCCCCAGTCTGAACTCTCCAACCCCAGTCTGAACTCTCTACCCCCAGTCTGAACTCTCTACCCCCAGTCTGAACTCTCTATCCCCAGTCTGAACTCTCTATCCCCAGTCTGAACTCTCTATCCCCAGTCTGAACTCTCTATCCCCAGTCAGAACCCTCTGTCCCCAGTCATAACCCTCTACACCCAGTCAAGACTCTATATCCTCAGTCAGAACTCTATATCCTCAGTCAGAACTCTCTACACCCAGTCAGAACTCTCTACACCCAGTCTGAACTCTCTAACCCCTGTCTGAACTCTCTAACCCCTGTCTGAACTCTCTATCCCCAGTCTGAACTCTCCACCCCCAGTCTGAACTCTCTATCCCCAGTCTGAACTCTCTATCCCCAGTCTGAACTCTCTACCCCGAGTCTGAACTCTCTACACCCAGTCAGAACCCTCTACACCCAGTCAAGACTCTATATCCTCAGTCAGAACTCTATATCCTCAGTCAGAACTCTCTACACCCAGTCAGAACTCTCTACCCCCAGTCAGAACCCTATACACCCAGTCAGAACCCTCTACCTCCAGTCAGAACTCTCTACCCCCAGTCAGAACCCTCTACACCCAGTCAGAACTCTCTACACCCAGTCAGAACTCTCTACAGCCAGTCAGAACTCTCTACAGCCAGTCAGAACTCTCTACAGCCAGTCAGAACTCTCTACACCCAGTCTGAACTCTCTACACCCAGTCAGAACTCTCTACAGCCAGTCAGAACTCTCTACAGCCAGTCAGAACTCTCTACAGCCAGTCAGAACTCTCTACAGCCAGTCAGAACTCTCTACAGCCAGTCAGAACCCTCTACACCCAGTCTGAACCCTCTACACCCAGTCTGAACCCTCTACACCCAGTCTGAACCCTCTACACCCAGTCTGAACCCTCTACACCCAGTCAGAACTCTCTACACCCAGTCAGAACCCTCTACACCCAGTCTGAACTCTACACCCAGTCAGAACCCTCTACACCCAGTCTGAACTCTCCACCCCCAGTCTGAACTCTCCAACCCCAGTCTGAACTCCCTACCCCCAGTCTGAACTCTCTATCCCCAGTCTGAACTCTCTATCCCCAGTCTGAACTCTCTATCCCCAGTCAGAACCCTCTGTCCCCAGTCATAACCCTCTACACCCAGTCAAGACTCTATATCCTCAGTCAGAACTCTATATCCTCAGTCAGAACTCTCTACACCCAGTCAGAACTCTCTACACCCAGTCAGAAATCTCTACACCCAGTCAGAACTCTCTACACCCAGTCAGGACTCTATACCCTCAATCAGGACTCTATATCCTCAATCAGAACGCTCTACACCCAGGCAGAACTCTCTACACCCAGTCAGAACTCTCTACACCCAGTCTGAACTCTCTAACAGAACTCTAACCCGTCTGAACTCTCTACCCCCTGTCTGAACTCTCTACCCCCAGTCAGAACTCTCCACCCCCCCAGTCTGAACTCTACAGCCCACCCCCAGTCTGAACTCTCTATCCCCAGTCTGAACTCTCTACCCCGAGTCTGAACTCTCTACACCCAGTCAGAGCTCTCTACACCCAGTCAGAACCCTCTACACCCAGTCAAGGCTCTATATCCTCAGTCAGAACTCTATATCCTCAGTCAGAACTCTCTACCCCCAGTCAGAACTCTCTACCCCCAGTCAGAACCCTCTACACCCAGTCAGAACTCTCTACAGCCAGTCAGAACTCTCTACAGCCAGTCAGAACTCTCTACAGCCAGTCAGAACTCTCTACACCCAGTCAGAGCTCTCTACACCCAGTCAGAACCCTCTACACCCAGTCAATACTCTATATCCTCAGTCAGAACTCCAAATCCTCAGTCAGAACTCTCTACACCCAGTCAGAACTCTCTACCCCCAGTCAGAACCCTATACACCCAGTCATAACCCTCTACCTCCAGTCAGAACTCTCTACCCCCAGTCACAACCCTCTACACCCAGTCAGAACTCTCTACACCCAGTCAGAACTCTCTACAGCCAGTCAGAACTCTCTACAGCCAGTCAGAACTCTCTACAGCCAGTCAGAACTCTCTACACCCAGTCTGAACTCTCTACACCCAGTCAGAACTCTCTACAGCCAGTCAGAACTCTCTACAGCCAGTCAGAACTCTCTACACCCAGTCAGAACCCTCTACACCCAGTCTGAACCCTCTACACCCCGTCTGAACCCTCTACACCCAGTCTGAACCGTCTACACCCAGTCTGAACCCTCTACACTAAGTCAGAACTCTCTACACCCAGTCAAGACTCTATATCCTCAGTCAGAACTCTATATCCTCAGTCAGAACTCTCTACCCCCAGTCAGAACTCTCTACCCCCAGTCAGAACCCTCTACACCCAGTCAGAACTCTCTACAGCCAGTCAGAACTCTCTAGCCAGTCAGAACTCTACACTCAGCCAGTCAGAACTCTCTACAGCCAGTCAGAACTCTCTACACCCAGTCAGAGCTCTCTACACCCAGTCAGAACCCTCTACACCCAGTCAATACTCTATATCCTCAGTCAGAACTCCAAATCCTCAGTCAGAACTCTCTACACCCAGTCAGAACTCTCTACCCCCAGTCAGAACCCTATACACCCAGTCATAACCCTCTACCTCCAGTCAGAACTCTCTACCCCCAGTCAGAACCCTCTACACCCAGTCAGAACTCTCTACACCCAGTCAGAACTCTCTACAGCCAGTCAGAACTCTCTACAGCCAGTCAGAACTCTCTACAGCCAGTCAGAACTCTCTACACCCAGTCTGAACTCTCTACACCCATTCAGAACTCTCTACAGCCAGTCAGAACTCTCTACAGCCAGTCAGAACTCTCTACAGCCAGTCAGAACTCTCTACAGCCAGTCAGAACCCTCTACACCCAGTCTGAACCCTCTACACCCAGTCTGAACCCTCTACACCCAGTCTGAACCCTCTACACCCAGTCAGAACTCTCTACACCCAGTCAGAACCCTCTACACCCAGTCTGAACTCTACACCCAGTCAGAACCCTCTACACCCAGTCTGAACTCTCCACCCCCAGTCTGAACTCTCCAACCCCAGTCTGAACTCCCTACCCCCAGTCTGAACTCTCTATCCCCAGTCTGAACTCTCTATCCCCAGTCTGAACTCTCTATCCCCAGTCAGAACCCTCTGTCCCCAGTCATAACCCTCTACACCCAGTCAAGACTCTATATCCTCAGTCAGAACTCTATATCCTCAGTCAGAACTCTCTACACCCAGTCAGAACTCTCTACACCCAGTCAGAAATCTCTACACCCAGTCAGAACTCTCTACACCCAGTCAGGACTCTATACCCTCAATCAGGACTCTATATCCTCAATCAGAACGCTCTACACCCAGGCAGAACTCTCTACACCCAGTCAGAACTCTCTACACCCAGTAGGAACTCTATACACCCAGTCAGAACTCTCTACCCCCAGTCTGAACTCTATACCCCCAGTCTGAACTCTCCACCCCCAGTCTGAACTCTCCACCCCCAGTCTGAACTCTCTACACCCAGTCAGAACCCTCTACACCCAGTCAGAACCCTCTACACCCAGTCAGAACTCTCTACACCCAGTCAGAACCCTCTACACCCAGTCTGAACTCTCTACACCCAGTCTGAACTCTCTAACCCCTGTCTGAACTCTCTAACCCCTGTCTGAACTCTCTACCCCCAGTCAGAACTCTCCACCCCCAGTCTGAACTCTCCACCCCCAGTCTGAACTCTCTATCCCCAGTCTGAACTCTCTACCCCGAGTCTGAACTCTCTACACCCAGTCAGAGCTCTCTACACCCAGTCAGAACCCTCTACACCCAGTCAAGACTCTATATCCTCAGTCAGAACTCTATATCCTCAGTCAGAACTCTCTACCCCCAGTCAGAACTCTCTAGCCCCAGTCAGAACCCTATACACCAGTCAGAACCCTATACACCTAGTCAGACCTCCCCTCTACCTCCAGTCAGAACTCTCTACAGCCAGTCAGAACCCCCAGTCAGAACCCTCTACACCCAGTCAGAACTCTCTACACCCAGTCAGAACTCTCTACAGCCAGTCAGAACTCTCTACAGCCAGTCAGAACTCTCTACAGCCAGTCAGAACTCAGTCTGAACACCCAGTCTGAACTCTCTACACCCAGTCAGAACTCTCTACACCCAGTCAGAACTCTCTACAGCCAGTCAGAACTCTCTACACCCAGTCAGAACCTCTACACCCAGTCTGAACTCTACACCCAGTCAGAACCCTCTACACCCAGTCTGAACTCTCCACCCCAGTCTGAACTCTCCAACCCCAGTCTGAACTCCCTACCCCCAGTCTGAACTCTCTATCCCCAGTCTGAACTCTCTATCCCCAGTCTGAACTCTCTATCCCCAGTCAGAACCCTCTGTCCCCAGTCATAACCCTCTACACCCAGTCAAGACTCTATATCCTCAGTCAGAACTCTATATCCTCAGTCAGAACTCTCTACACCCAGTCAGAACTCTCTACACCCAGTCAGAAATCTCTACACCCAGTCAGAACTCTCTACACCCAGTCAGGACTCTATACCCTCAATCAGGACTCTATATCCTCAATCAGAACGCTCTACACCCAGGCAGAACTCTCTACACCCAGTCAGAACTCTCTACACCCAGTAGGAACTCTATACACCCAGTCAGAACTCTCTACCCCCAGTCTGAACTCTATACCCCCAGTCTGAACTCTCCACCCCAGTCTGAACTCTCCACCCCCAGTCTGAACTCTCTACACCCAGTCAGAACCCTCTACACCCAGTCAGAACCCTCTACACCCAGTCAGAACTCTCTACACCCAGTCAGAACCCTCTACACCCAGTCTGAACTCTCTACACCCAGTCTGAACTCTCTAACCCCTGTCTGAACTCTCTACCCCTGTCTGAACTCTCTAGTCAGAACCCCCCAGTCAGAACTCTCCACCCCCAGTCTGAACTCTCCACCCCCAGTCTGAACTCTCTATCCCCAGTCTGAACTCTCTACCCCGAGTCTGAACTCTCTACACCCAGTCAGAGCTCTCTACACCCAGTCAGAACCCTCTACACCCAGTCAAGACTCTATATCCTCAGTCAGAACTCTATATCCTCAGTCAGAACTCTCTACCCCCAGTCAGAACTCTCTACCCCCAGTCAGAACCCTATACACCCAGTCAGAACCTCTACCTCCAGTCAGAACTCTCTACCCCAGTCAGAACTCTCACACCCAGTCAGAACTCTCTACAGCCAGTCAGAACTCTCTACACCCAGTCTGAACTCTCTCAGAACTCTCACCCAGTCAGAACTCTCTACAGCCAGTCAGAACTCTCTACAGCCAGTCAGAACTCTCTACAGCCAGTCAGAACTCTCTACAGCCAGTCAGAACTCTCTACACCCAGTCAGAGCTCTCTACACCCAGTCAGAACCCTCTACACCCAGTCAAGACTCTATATCCTCAGTCAGAACTCTATATCCTCAGTCAGAACTCTCTACACCCAGTCAGAACTCTCTACCCCCAGTCAGAACCCTATACACCCAGTCATAACCCTCTACCTCCAGTCAGAACTCTCTACCCCCAGTCACAACCCTCTACACCCAGTCAGAACTCTCTACACCCAGTCAGAACTCTCTACAGCCAGTCAGAACTCTCTACAGCCAGTCAGAACTCTCTACACCCAGTCTGAACTCTCTACACCCAGTCAGAACTCTCTACAGCCAGTCAGAACTCTCTACAGCCAGTCAGAACTCTCTACAGTCAGTCAGAACTCTCTACAGCCAGTCAGAACCCTCTACACCCAGTCTGAACCCTCTACACCCAGTCTGAACCCTCTACACCCAGTCTGAACCCTCTACACCCAGTCAGAACTCTCTACACCCAGTCAGAACCCTCTACACCCAGTCTGAACTCTACACCCAGTCAGAACTCTCTACACCCAGTAGGAACTCTATACACCCAGTCAGAACTCTCTACCCCCAGTCTGAACTCTCTACCCCCAGTCTGAACTCTATACCCCCAGTCTGAACTCTCCACCCCCAGTCTGAACTCTCCACCCCCAGTCTGAACTCTCTACACCCAGTCAGAACCCTCTACACCCAGTCAGAACCCTCTACACCCAGTCAGAACTCTCTACACCCAGTCAGAACCTCTACACCCAGTCTGAACTCTCTACACCCCAGTCTGAACTCTCTAACCCCTGTCTGAACTCTCTACCCCCAGTCTGAACTCTCTACCCCAGTCAGAACTCTCCACCCCCAGTCTGAACTCTCTATCCCCAGTCTGAACTCTCTACCCCGAGTCTGAACTCTCTACACCCAGTCAGAGCTCTCTACACCCAGTCAGAACCCTCTACACCCAGTCAAGACTCTATATCCTCAGTCAGAACTCTATATCCTCAGTCAGAACTCTCTACCCCCAGTCAGAACTCTCTACCCCCAGTCAGAACCCTATACACCCAGTCAGAACCCTCTACCTCCAGTCAGAACTCTCTACCCCCAGTCAGAACTCTCTACACCCAGTCAGAACTCTCTACAGCCAGTCAGAACTCTCTACACCCAGTCTGAACTCTCTACACCCAGTCAGAACTCTCTACAGCCAGTCAGAACTCTCTACAGCCAGTCAGAACTCTCTACAGCCAGTCAGAACTCTCTACAGCCAGTCAGAACTCTCTACACCCAGTCAGAGCTCTCTACACCCAGTCAGAACCCTCTACACCCAGTCAAGACTCTATATCCTCAGTCAGAACTCTATATCCTCAGTCAGAACTCTCTACACCCAGTCAGAACTCTCTACCCCCAGTCAGAACCCTATACACCCAGTCATAACCCTCTACCTCCAGTCAGAACTCTCTACCCCCAGTCACAACCCTCTACACCCAGTCAGAACTCTCTACACCCAGTCAGAACTCTCTACAGCCAGTCAGAACTCTCTACAGCCAGTCAGAACTCACTACACCCAGTCTGAACTCTCTACACCCAGTCAGAACCCTCTACACCCAGTCAGAACCCTCTACACCCAGTCAGAACTCTCTACACCCAGTCAGAACTCTCTACACCCAGTCTGAACTCTCTACCCCCAGTCTGAACTCTCTACACCCACTCAGAACTCTACCCCCAGTCTGAACTCTCTACCCCCAATCAGTCTGACTCTATATCCTCCACCCCCAATCAGAACTCTATATCCCAGTCAGAACCCTCTACACCCAGTCAGAACTCTACACCCAGTCAGAAACCCAGTCAGAACTGTCTACATCCAGTCAGAACTCTCTACATCCAGTCAGAAATCTCTACACCCAGTCAGAACTCTATACACCCAGTCAGAACTCTCTACACCCAGTCAGAACTCTCTACATCCAGTCAGAACTCTCTACACCCAGTCAGAATTCTCTACACCCAGTCAGAACTCTCTACACCCAGTCAGGACTCTATACCCCCAATCAGGACTCTATATCCTCAATCAGAACGCTCTACACCCAGTCAGAATTCTCTACATCCAGTCAGAAATCTCTACACCCACTCAGAAATCTCTATACCCAGTCAGAACTCTCTACACCCAGTCAGGACTCTATACCCCCAATCAGGACTCTATATCCTCAATCAGAACGCTCTACACCCAGTCAGAACTCTCTACACCCAGTCAGAACCCTCTACACCCAGTCTGAACTCTACACCCAGTCAGAACTCTCTACACCCAGTAGGAACTCTATACACCCAGTCAGAACTCTCTACCCCCAGTCTGAACTCTCTACCCCCAGTCTGAACTCTATACCCCCAGTCTGAACTCTCCACCCCCAGTCTGAACTCTCCACCCCCAGTCTGAACTCTCTACACCCAGTCAGAACCCTCTACACCCAGTCAGAACCCTCTACACCCAGTCAGAACTCTCTACACCCAGTCAGAACCCTCTACACCCAGTCTGAACTCTCTACACCCAGTCTGAACTCTCTAACCCCTGTCTGAACTCTCTACCCCCTGTCTGAACTCTCTACCCCCAGTCAGAACTCTCCACCCCCAGTCTGAACTCTCTATCCCCAGTCTGAACTCTCTACCCCGAGTCTGAACTCTCTACACCCAGTCAGAGCTCTCTACACCCAGTCAGAACCCTCTACACCCAGTCAAGACTCTATATCCTCAGTCAGAACTCTATATCCTCAGTCAGAACTCTCTACCCCCAGTCAGAACTCTCTACCCCCAGTCAGAACCCTATACACCCAGTCAGAACCCTCTACCTCCAGTCAGAACTCTCTACCCCCAGTCAGAACTCTCTACACCCAGTCAGAACTCTCTACAGCCAGTCAGAACTCTCTACACCCAGTCTGAACTCTCTACACCCAGTCAGAACTCTCTACAGCCAGTCAGAACTCTCTACAGCCAGTCAGAACTCTCTACAGCCAGTCAGAACTCTCTCAGAACAGCCAGTCAGAACTCTCTACACCCAGTCAGAGCTCTCTACACCCAGTCAGAACCCTCTACACCCAGTCAAGACTCTATATCCTCAGTCAGAACTCTATATCCTCAGTCAGAACTCTCTACACCCAGTCAGAACTCTCTACCCCAGTCAGAACCCTATACACCCAGTCATAACCCTCTACCTCCAGTCAGAACTCTCTACCCCCAGTCACAACCCTCTACACCCAGTCAGAACTCTCTACACCCAGTCAGAACTCTCTACAGCCAGTCAGAACTCTCTACAGCCAGTCAGAACTCACTACACCCAGTCTGAACTCTCTACACCCAGTCAGAACTCTCTACAGCCAGTCAGAACTCTCTACAGCCAGTCAGAACTCTCTACAGTCAGTCAGAACTCTCTACAGCCAGTCAGAACCCTCTACACCCAGTCTGAACCCTCTACACCCAGTCTGAACCCTCTACACCCAGTCTGAACCCTCTACACCCAGTCAGAACTCTCTACACCCAGTCAGAACCCTCTACACCCAGTCTGAACTCTACACCCAGTCAGAACCCTCTACACCCAGTCAGAACCCTCTACACCCAGTCAGAACTCTCTACACCCAGTCAGAACTCTCTACACCCAGTCTGAACTCTCTACCCCCAGTCTGAACTCTCTACACCCACTCAGAACTCTACCCCCAGTCTGAACTCTCTACCCCCAATCAGGACTCTATATCCTCAGTCAGAACTCTCTACACCCAGTCAGAACCCTCTACACCCAGTCAGAACTCTCTACACCCAGTCAGAACTGTCTACATCCAGTCAGAACTCTCTACATCCAGTCAGAAATCTCTACACCCAGTCAGAACTCTATACACCCAGTCAGAACTCTCTACACCCAGTCAGAACTCTCTACATCCAGTCAGAACTCTCTACACCCAGTCAGAAATCTCTACACCCAGTCAGAACTCTCTACACCCAGTCAGGACTCTATACCCCCAATCAGGACTCTATATCCTCAATCAGAACGCTCTACACCCAGTCAGAATTCTCTACATCCAGTCAGAAATCTCTACACCCACTCAGAAATCTCTATACCCAGTCAGAACTCTCTACACCCAGTCAGGACTCTATACCCCCAATCAGGACTCTATATCCTCAATCAGAACGCTCTACACCCAGTCAGATCTCTCTACCCTCATTCAAATGACATATAAACTCTCAACCCCCAGTCAGAACTCTCTACCCGAAGTCAGTGAGAAGACATCTAATTGCTAATCTATAATCCCTTTAATATGCTCTTGCCTTTTTGCGATTGATCCTTCGCCAGCCGTAACAGCACCACCAGAGGCTACAGTAATCCCATTATAGGTGAGGCTGCAGAATCCAAATAGCTCTTTTACCCTTGTCACCAACTCTTTCTCTCTCTCTCTCTCTCTCTCTCTCTCTCTCTCTCTCTCTCTCTCTGTCTATCTTTCTTCACTTGTGGTGTCCCTCTGTTATTGTTTTTAATTGATAACCTCGTCAAGCAGAGACGAAAGGGAGGTAAAGAGACAGACACCATTTCTCCTTTGGCTGGAATCAGCAATAAGAACAGTTTGGCTCATATTCACTGTTTTTACTATCAGTGGCGTTATGCCTACTGAAACTGAGGGGGCAGGTGCTCACTCAATTTGATCAATTTAGAAATACAAAATAAAGATGATATAGCTTATTTCATTCATTCAAATATGAAGAATGTGGCCTTCAGTACCCCCTCAAAAACGTTAGATGAATGACGCTTCTGTATATCATTCTATTTTCATGGATGCCATAACAGGTTAAGAATGTGTATAGATCATTCTCTCAACTGTGAAGTGACCCCTGACCCTTTGAAATGAGCCAATCTAAAGCAGAGGTCAGGTCACTTTCAAGGTTGTTGTTGGCCCAGGTGTTGAACTCTTTTCAATTACATTTACAATACCTGAAAATGTCATCACAAATGGGTTTTCAATTAATGACAATCAGATTTTAAGATTGAAACGATTAACTGAGAATACAAAACATTAAGAATGACTGCTCTTTCCATGGCATAGACTGACCAGGTGAATCCAGGTGAAAGCTATGATCCCTTATTAATGTCACTTGTTAAATCTACTTCAATCAGTGTAGATGAAGGGGAGGAGACAGGTTAAACATATATTTTTAAGCCTTGAGACAATTGAGACATGGATTGTGTTTATCAAACCAAATCACATTTATTGGTCACTTTAGGAAGGTGTTCCTAATGTTTGGTATACTCAGTGTATTTATGACCAAGGATATTGCTCTGTGTCATGTCATTGGGCCTAGGTTCAATCCGGATGGTGGAAGATCCGAGTTATACCGCGATTGGCATTTAAATGCAATTTCCGATTGAGCCGACATATGCAGCTTTTACCATAAAAATCTGGTTTCCACTAATGCAGGAACATTGCCCTTCAAACTTGCATAGTGGACAAAACGCAATCGGATTGAATCTGGACCTTGGTTCAGTTACACCATTGTCATGATTATCATGCATCAATAAATTCAAATGTCATATTGTTTTAGTTTTACTGATGTTATAGCCCTAGGTGTATAACTGAATACATTAATATACGTAGATTATATGGCAATATACATCAGGGTAATAATATACATCATACATCTTTATATAATATTAACTGTACAGTTTTAATAGTACACACATTAACACGTCCACAGGGGTGTAAGGGAAATGTAAGGATTTCCACGACAGGGGAATAATTCAAAAATGATACATAAATATCTCTCTAATATGTATATATCATCTACCATATAATTAACATTGTAGCATAACCCTCAGGCTATATTGACGTCCCACGAAATGGCCCTCCATCCTCCATTAACCCTGGTAAATAGAACCCATAGAGATGGGGGGGAGAGAGAGAGAGAGAGAGAGAGAGAGATGGAGAGACAAATGAGCTAACACTTTTTAATCTGCCTATACCGGATCCAATGACGCAGAGTAATGACCTCAAGGCTTAACTCACTCAGATATTCCCATTTAGTTGAAATCCGAAATCAAATGTAAAATATCTCTGATTTTTTACATTTTTTAAATTTCATCCCAGAGTTGAGTTGGTTCAGGGGCTATCTGTGTTTGCAGCATTGTAGGCTAGTCGAGACTCAAGATGTCGGGTTTTGTTTTAAAGGCGAATTTCTGATTAAATTCAGAAAAGGTTGAAAGATGAGGAAGTCCATAGGGGGATGAGGTGGATGAGGCAAATAAGGGGTGTGTACATACCCAGGTACTTTATTTATCTAAACAAGATTAAAATACTATAAGGTTTAATCAGACAACCTTCCTTCCAAAGCCCCGAGGCTGTGCGCTCTCTTTCAGACACAATCAGTATTCATTAACACATTTTTTGATGGTGTTTTTTAACTTTTAATAAGAATAACAAACAACGGTTAAGAAAGAGTCACACTCTGGAAGTCGAGCACTCTGGCTCCCCCTGGGAAATGTTTCTTGTTAAGTGCGAGGGGAACCTTTATCTCTCTGTGACTTGGAGTTAAGTCATTTAGTTTTAATGGATTAAGGGAGGGAGGACAGAAGGAAGGGATGGAGGTGAGGTAGTGGTGGGAGGGAAGAGTTAGAGAAAGTTAGCCAAGCTACAACGATTGCCTCAAGACAGAAAAAGTTGACTATATTATTTCTCACAAAATCAAAATAAAGTAACTGTAGAAGTTCTACTTTAAAAAAAGAAGTTTTCTATAAATCTGCTGCTTAGATTATATGTAAACTACTACTTAGTATGAATTGTAATCACATTTAAAGTAAACAGATGTCTGAAATAAATTCTCACAACTTTGAAGAACCGACATATCATTACAAACCATCCACTGTCTGGCAGGCATCGTTCTGTGCTCAACATTACACCTACGAACCAGAACTTTGAATCTCACTTCAATCTCCACATGAAAATGTCACGGAAAATGTATTTTTAATTGCTGCTCCTATGAGAAATGCATAATGCCTTCTACTGCCTTCCCCGTAGTACGGGGGAAATAACAGGGGTGGAAATGGCAGTTGCTCCAGATGATGCTTTCAGACAAAAGGTTAGTTTCTCTCTCTTCTGACAGGGGTCAAGTAGTTATCTTCCTGTTCTTCACTGTGCTCAAACCAAAGGCTTGAATATGAGAGGCCTGAATACCAAGTATAAGAGAACATAGAGAGACTTCAGGGCACAGACATCTGCAAACCTCCAACGGATGATCTGTGAGTACTTCCAAAGGTCAAAATGGACAATGACTCATTGGTGACCAATAGGAAGTGAAACGGAAACAAAGTAATACACATTTAGGTTTAACATAATGTGAGTGAGTTTATGTCTTTTGTTAGTAATTGGCAAATTAGCTTTGGGGCAATTTTACCTGAACTGATAAATGAGCTCAACTAAGTAACACTTACTATATAGTCAAGTGTAAACTTTACTGTCTTATCTGTTCTGAGTGGAAATATCCTGAGGATGTTTCAGTCCCAGGAAAAAAAACGAAGTCCTGCAGAACAAAAGTCTATGAGGGAGGAAGTGTCCTGAAGTGCACCGTTTGCCATTTAAAATTCAGAGTGGCAATTTAGCCACCACCATCGTCCAATCCCAAACTTTCCAGGAAATTATGAGCAACAATTTGGAGGTGAGCCGTAATGGCGGCAGGTGGGGAACACAGTTGCGAAGATTCAGAAGTGATTAATGGAAACTAATTTTTCATGGCAATTAAAATGATTAAAGCCGGAGGGCCTTTCTGCTGTAACTCCGAATTGCTCCAGGAACAAGGCGATGCCACAAAGCTAAAGAACCAAAATTGCATTAGTAGTTGAGGAGAACTGTATTAAAATGCAAATGTACAGCTGTTAATAGTTCTTCAAAATCCAATAATCCCCCACAGTCAGTCATGTGTCAAAATGGTTAATGGAAAAATATCCCAGAGGCACGCAAGGTCCTTTTTCCACTCCGATTTTGATTAAAGGAAGAATTTCTGTTTAGGGAAAAATGTTCAGGGCTGGATGAGACTGGGTCTGTGTCCAAAATAGCACCTTATTCCCTATGTAGTGCACTACTTTTGATCAGGGACAATAGGGTTTCGTCAAAAATAGTGCAATATTTAGGGAATAAGGTGCCATTTAGGATACGTCCTGGGACTGAATGGGGATGGGGATAGGATTGGCAGAGTGTGACTTAATGTGGGCAGGATCCCAAACTCATTGTTCAGACTTCCTGATTCCTGAGATATGCCTTCTCATGGGAATAGCCTGTCTGTGTTGCTAACAAGGGGGAAGCCGATCCCATCTCCAAAGCTCTAAATCTGATCTGCAGGTATTAAAGACATTCATCACCCTAACCTGTATTGAGTAACGCTTCAATGAAATGCTTATGATACATCTGCCTGCCTGTGAATTAAGAGGGAGGTTAGGGAGCAGCTTTGGCTGAAGGAGTGTCACACAGAAAGACATCATTAAATGAATAGTCTACTTGGTTATTCTGTCTCTTCATTACGATTCTGCTGGGGGTTATAGAGATATGGAAGTGTTCCCTCTCACCGGAGGGAAAAATGCCGTTTTCACTCCAACTAGACAGCATGGGCCATGGGGAGACATGTTGTTGTTGCACATTGAAGCAAATTGATTAAGGACATTACGATTCGTTATGAAATCCCAGATAACACAGAGACTGACTATAAACCCAGCGTTGGTCAGTGAATAGTATAACTTACTGGTAACTTATTGTGCAAGAACTACTGACATTTGTGTATGTGTATGACCAACAGCCCATCCCTGATCATCAAATTGTGTGTTGCTTTGAGTCTGTCACTGAATAGATATAATGGCCACGTTAATATTGTCTCGATTGATCTGGTCGGATAAATCCAATCTGAAACTAATCTGATCTGAGATAAGTATGTAAATTGCTTTGGTAATTAGCCCATATGACTTTGCCGATTAAGATACCGGCTGTATACATACATTTCTAGACATACTATTCCTTGTGGAGCAATTTATCTCTAATACAGTATGTTTGAGTGTATACGTTCAAAATGTATGCCTATATCACACATTAGAGTGAATCCCAGTAGACTTATTAAAAGTGAAGCATTCAGTGCTTTGCTTTAGGAAGCCTACTACTTAATGAGGCCGGCTGTAAAAGCACCCCACAGACAGCCGATGAACACACAAACCTGGCACACACTTTAATTACTAATAAATTGTGAGCCAGATAAACCTAGCGAGGAGCGGATTTCACCCCCAGAGGGTTCTAATCGCTGTAAAGCCGAGTGCTGATCCTAACTGCCGACTACGAGGCTTCCATGGCAGGTGCCACTGCACTGAGTCGTCCCACAACAGACGCTGCTATCTGCTATTGACTCCAAACGGCACTTACTCTCAATCTCCTCCATGCCTCTTCTAGGGACTGGAACACTACTTCTCTCTGTAGACTATGAGGGAAACATGGTATGGTTGGTATGAGATCAGAGTGATTCTTGGAAGTAATGACGTTCAAACTCAGGAAGTAAAGAGCTTACTGTATATGTAATGTATGTGTTTTTGATTGGTCCTGGAGTGAATTTGGATGGTGTGATCAGTTTTGTTTCGATGAAGTTGGAAGAAGTTTGATTCCTGTCTTGATCAGGAACATCAAGGCCCAAGTCTAAGAAGTTCAGGGATCTAAATGCACAAAAAGGTATGGTGGGTCAACAGATAATGTGACATTATGATGCGCTAAGAGAAGCATGGAGCTCAGATTGATCTGTATTTTTGGAGAAAGATGTGTGAATACTGATGTACACCATTGGGATACTCTTGATATATTAAATGTATACTGTAGACTATTAGGTACAATGCGTTGGAACACTCATTGAGAATATTCACTGTACATGCTTAAATGTCTGGCAATGCAGATCCTTAACATTTATTGACCTTCAAGTCCTACCATTATAATAATCAGTGAGACGCGCATATAAAGAACTCACATGCAAGAACATTCAACTGATAAAACATACAGGATTTTTATTCATATGTACACCTCCATCCCATCCTTCCCCCAGAAATAAAAGCCATACATTTGATGAATACTTGTAATATATTTAGACAGTTCTACAGCGTATGTACAGGGTTGCTGTTTTCATGGATTCACGAGAGAGAGAGAGAGAGAGAGAGAGAGAGAGAGAGAGAGAGAGAGAGAGAGAGAGAGAGAGAGAGAGAGAGAGAGAGAGAGATTGTGGGAAGGGGTAGACAGCTTTATGTGGGCATATACAGACGCAGCTCAATTCAGGATAAACTATGTACAATACAAACCATTCATACAAATTAGGCTCTCTAAGATATAGAATTCATTACATTACAATTTTTATTAAGTCAATGACAATGAGCAAAGCCCCCCAATCAATCACAACTGAATATGAACAATAAACCTAATAAGGCTGTGATTTGCTAATAATAATCTGAGCCAGGATTTATACAGGGACAAGCTGAAGATTGAACAGCATCATTCCTGAACATGTCAAATGCATTTATTTGTATTTTTTTTTATAAAACATGCCTGCGGGAGAATCCTGTCAGTGCTAGGTAAGACCACCTACTTGGATTGCACACTGACACTCTCCTCTTCCTCAGCTCTCTCGACTGTGGGGTCAAAGGATTTGGAAATGTGTGGGGATCTTGTAGACCTTCAAGGGTAGGAGTCTGGACTGTTATTTCTGAGAGAGCGGAATTGAGCTGCAATGAATGAAGAGTATTGCAGGTGCAAACAAAACATAGGATCATGTAGGCTGCCATCCAATTGGTAGCTCACAGAACTGAACTGTCGTACAGAAAGTATGGTGGCCCTAAGGAGCAAAGTAAGAACTACTAAAAGGAGAAAATTAAAGCACCTAGAATCAAACTGGACCAAGAAAATGAATATAACATATTGATAACATTAACAAGTTGTTACAAACTAATAAGACTTATTTGAAATTCTGATTTTACTTAGTTACAAATGGAACTATCAACCCCAAATATGTACACATGATGCATCTATGAAATCACCGATGAAAAAAGGTATGAAATCTATAAAACAAATGAATTATAATCAATATTATTGTTTAGTCATAGTATTTGTATACTAATAATATTAATATAATAATTATTATATTTATAATAATAATGGTTTTGCACAACACTTGAAAGACAAAATAATAATGCCCCATAAAAGTCTTTACTTTCTCTATTGTCTTAATTTCATAAATAGATAATCAATTCATTTTACACATTCTTTTATTTTCAGAACAGTACAGCTAACATATATTTCTCTGGGCGGGGAAAAAGAAGAAGAAGCCCCGCTTTGTAACTTACTGGTCCTTCACATTGGGATTGTTGTTGTGGGAGTGGTCAGCCAGAGGGGAAGTAGGGAGTGTCACTGTGGTAGTTGTAGTCTGGACAGACTTTCTGCACCAGCTTGTAGTCAGTGCTGTAGAAGGAGATGTAGATGCAGATGACTTTAAAGGGCTTGGAACAGAGCCAGGAGACGTGGCTCTGAGTCTGCTCCTGGTAACACGTCTTGGAGGGGTCGAAGTTACACAGCGTGTTCCTGGCACCCTTCTCCACCTTTTCGTACTCTATGCGGCAGTTGAAGGACTTGGAGTCCTTGGCGTCAATCACGGACTGCTGGGCCGCCACGTCGAACTCCACGACCTTGGTTGGTGGGACGAGACTCACAGATACGTTGCCCTGGCCTGTGGAGTTGTGTCTGAAGTAGACGCTGAAGGTTCCGTTGCCGTGATCCACGATCTTCCCGGTGATGAGGAGGTTGAGCTTGACCGTCTTAATGTTGGAGTGGAAGTCTCCCCAACCGAACATCTTCTTGAACTTGCCCGTCTTGACCATAGGCCGCCGCTTAGCTCTTGCTCTAGAATCCTGGAGGTCGGTAGAGTTCCTCAGCCAGTCCCAGAGGTCCTGCTCGGAGTAGGGCTCCGGGGTGTCGTAGCGCAGGTCCAGGGCCGTGGTGTTCTCTTTGCCATGGAGAGTCTGTGACAACAACCTGCTGATTGACAGGTCCTTGCTGCTTTCTGTCCATATGTGTTTTAACGTCGACTTGGGGCTGCCCGACTTGAGGAGGTCCGCCTTGGAAGCATGAACACTTGTCACCTGAAACAGAGAGAGAAGAGGAGATCCGTTTCACTAACTGGTATGTCATACTGTTATAGGCGACACGGTAGTACTTGAGACAATCAAACAGGCAAAGAGACACTTCAGCAGATATTAATATCAGATTCAGAAAAAATTGACTTCACATTCAGGCACTACACGCAGCTTTCTACAAAACAGACAAAATGGACTCTGAAGTGGGGAGAGGACAGGAGAGATACCGGTAATCCATCTTTCAGCGAGCTTCAATTTCGAAACGTGTTAGCAGACAGCCCCCATTTGGGAAATAGAATGTGTGAGAGACACAACACAGCGATCAAAGTATTTTAGACATTGTTTTTCCCTCTCTCTCTCTCTCTCTCTCTCTCTCTTCCTCTCTCTCTCTCTCTCTCTCTCTCTCTCTCTCTCTCTCTCTCTCTTCCTCTCAGATGGTAGAAGGGATTTCCACTTGGCTCCCCCAGATAAATGCAGTGGCTATTCAGTAAAGACCAGACTATTAAGCACAAAGCGCTGCTTGGATTGATGATTGATGAACCCCCAGGTTTTCACCATTTAGCCACGATGACTGGAATTAGGTTCATACAGGCCCCGGCGGAGGGGAGTGACATTGATTGGCTGATTTCTACTGTAAGACATGACAGCAGATCTGTCTTGCCCAGAGATTTTTGCATTTCATGGGCCGAGGCCCTCTGGGATCGATACATAGAAAATAAGGTTTCGCTACCAATCAGTTGGCCCTTTGGACATGAATTGACTTCCTCAGACCGTGTCAGCACTAAGGGGCGATCCCTATAGCCAGGTTTAAGCATATCATTGTTTAGGGGGAGAATATGCCTATATGGTTCGTATAGGGTGCTGAGAGAAGAGAACAAATAAAAAAGATAATTACATTGAGGGCTCTATTCAAAACGCATCGTGGAATTTCAGCTTTACAGCTTGATTGAAATTTAAAGACAACGTTCCAAATTTATATGTGTGCATGCATGTTCAAACACTGCATATGTCAGCTCATTTGGAAATGACCTTAATATCTATACTGTGGAATGTGTAATGCTTCATTGTTACAGATTGAATAGTTCCCTTAATTACCTTGTATGCATTTTGAACTGCAGATTGAAAGCCATTTGAACCTAGTTAGACACAGATGTATGTAATTATGAATATAATTTCTGTAGGAAGCTTTCTGTAAGCAATGGCCAGAAGGGTAAACAAGACATCCTAACATGAGCCTCATCATGCTGCAAACAACCACTCATTACTGTAGTTACAGGGGGCTGTAATTTACTGTAGTTGCAAGTGACTGTATTTTACTGTAGTTACTAGAGGTCGACCGATTAATCGGAATGGCCGATTAATTAGGGCCGATTTCAAGTTTTCATAACAATCGGAAATCCGTATTTTTATATATATTTTTTATATATATTTGATTTTTTATTTTTATACCTTCATTTAACTAGGCAAGTCAGTTATGAACACATTCTTATTTTCAATGACGGCCTAGGAACGGTGGGTTAACTGCCTTGTTCAGGGGCAGAACGACAGATTTTCACCCTGTCAGCTCGGGGGATCCAACGCAATAACGACCTGCCTCTCTCTTGTTGCACTCCACAAGGAGACTGCCTGTTACGCGAATGCAGTAAGCCAAGGTAAGTTTCTAGCTAGCATTAAACTTATCTTATAAAAAATCATAATCACTAGTTAACTACACATGATTGATGATATTACTAGATATTATTTAGCGTGTCCTGCGTTGCATATAATCTGACTGAGCATACAAGCATACAAGTATCTAAGTATCTGACTGAGCGGTGGTAGGCAGAAGCAAGCGCGTAAACATTCAATCAAAAAGCACTTTCGTGCGTTTTGCCAGCAGCTCTTCGTTGTGCGTCAAGCATTGCCCTGTTTATGACTTCAAGCCCATCAACTCCCGAGATGAGGCTGGTGTAACCGAAGTGAAATGGCTAGCTAGTTAGCGCACGCTAATAGCGTTTCAAATGTCACTCGCTCTGAGCCTTCTAGTAGTTGTTCCCCTTGCTCTGCATGGGTAACGCTTCTTCAATGGTGGCTGTTGCCGTTGTGTTGCTGGTTCGAGCCCAGGGAGGAGCGAGGAGAGGGACGGAAGCTATTCTGTTACACTGGCAATACTAAAGTGCCGATAAGAACATCTAATAATCAAAGGTTAATGAAATACAAATGGTATAGAGGGAAATAGTCCTATAATTCCTATAACTACAACCTAAAACTTCTTACCTCGGAATATTGAAGACTCATGTTAAAAGGAACCACCAGCTTTCATATGTTCTCATGTTCTGAGTAAGGAACTGAAACGTTAGCTTTCTTACATAGCACATATTGCACTTTTACTTTCTTCTCCAACACTTTTTTTTTGCATTATTTAAACCAAATTGAACATGTTTCATTATTTACTTGAGGCTAAATTGATTTTATTGATGTATTATATTAAGTTAAATTAAGTGTTCATTCAGTATTGTTGTAATTGTCATTATTACAAATAAATAAATAAAAATCAGCCGATTAATCAGTATCGGCTTTTTTGGTCCTCCAATAATCGGTATCGGTTTCGGCGTTGAAAAATCATAATCGGTCAACCTCCAGTAGTTACAGGTGACATTTTACAACCTATATTTCAGGCTTAGGTAGACCTATGTCCAGCCTGAACCTGAGTAGGCAGAATATCCTTCAGCTCTGAAGGCTTCAAATACCAAATGAATTCCTTCACATTAAACTTCTACATACACAGTTTCATTGATTACATAACGAGATTACAATACAAAGGTATTGATCAGAAATCTTCCCTGCAGATTCCATCTGGTCTAAGTCATTGGTAATGTTTCCAGTTTAATATTGAGGTATAATATGAATGAAGATTAGCCTACTCAACAGGGCTAATAGCCCAGTGAGACTGTGACTTATGCCTCAGGGTGTACTGTATGTATGCAATGAAGTGTCTTGTATAGACACTGAGGGCATGTTGGGAGGGTATGATTTAAGACCTATACATGGTAATCATGAATGACTTATAACTGGTGATACAGTGCATATGGAAAATGCATCTATACTGTATAGAGAGTAGATTGATAAAACCAATTAATGTTGTTCCATGCAGAATAGTTGATGTTAATATCTCATAAATAACATCATAATAAGTGAGTCCTGTGGAAAGCACTGCGCTCAAACATGTGCATGATTTCATGGTACTCTAAAACATGTGCATTATTTCATGGTACTCTAAAACATGTGCATGATTTCATGGTACTCTAAAACATGTGCATGATTTCATGGTACTCTAAAACATGTGCATTATTTCATGGTACTCTAAAACATGTGCATTATTTCATGGTACTCTAAAACATGTGCATGATTTCATGGTACTCTAAAACATGTGCATGATTTCATGGTACTCTAAAACATGTGCATGATTTCATGGTACTCTAAAACATGTGCATGATTTCATGGTACTCTAAAACATGTGCATTATTTCATGGTACTCAAAAACATGTGCATGATTTCATGGTAATCTAAAACATGTGCATGATTTCACGGTAATCTAAAACATGTGCATGATTTCATGGTAATCTAAAAACATGTGCATGATTTCATGGTAATCTAAAACATGTGCATGGCGTGTATGTTTATCCATACTTACTGTTTCTCCATTGTCCTTTATAGACAGCCACAGCCACAGTACAATACACACACACACACACACACACACACACACACACACACACACACACACACACACACACACACACACACACACACACACACACACACACACACACACAAGTTGATCTATGAAGCTTCAGGCCCACGGCCAGTTTCTTTGACTCCATCATCCAGCATGCTTTGGGCCTTGGGCCAATGTGTTTGACTCCATTTTCCAGCATGCTTTGTGCCCTGTCCCAGTGTGTCTGCTGAGGCTCAGTGCTGCCAGATGGTTAGTTTACCTGGGGGGACAGGCGGTGCATCTGGTAAACATGGCAGCACTCTGGCCAGCAGAGGCCTGCGCCTCACAACTGACTACAGGCCAGACTCAGACAGATGTCTTCCCCTGGGCCTAGGCTATAGGTATAGGGAGATGGCTGGGTCAGATGGGGCTGTACGAGATCCGTGTGTTCAGGATGTAAGTCATAACACAACGGAACAGCAGTCGACAATGATGGCCTACGAGTACACACACGTTAACCCACAAATGTCCACACCACACACATACACACTCCCATCACAACCTACGCTATATATACAAAAAAATAGGGACACCTTTTCAAATGAGTGGATTCGGCTATTTCAGCCACACCCATTGCTGACAGGTGTATAAAATCGAGCACACAGCCATGCAATCTCCATAGACAAACATTGGCAGTAGAATGGCCTTACTGAAGAGCTCATTGACTTTCCAACAAGTCAGTTCGTCAAATTTCTGCCATGCTAGACCTGCCCCGGTCAACTTTAAGTGCTGTTATTGTGAAGTGGACACGTCTAGGAGCAACAACGGCTCAGCCGCGAAGTGGTAGGCCACACAAGCTCACAGAACAGGACCGCCGAGTGTGAAAAATGGTCTGTCCTTGGTTGCAACACTCACTATCAAGTTCCAAACTGCCTCTGGAAGCAACGTCAGCACAAGAAGTGTTCGTCGGGAGCTTCATAAAATGGGTTTCCATGGCCGAGCCGCCGCACACAAGCCTAAGATCACCAAGCGCAATGCCAAGCGTTGGCTGGAGTGGTGTGAAGCTCGCCGCCATTGGACACTGGAGCACAGTAAACGTGTTATCTGGAGTAATGAATCACGCTTCACCATCTGGTAGTCCGATCGACGAATCTGGGTTTGGTGGATGCCAGAAGAACGCTACCTGCCCCAATACATAGTGCCAACTGTAAAGTTTGGTGGAGGAGGAATAAAGGTCTGGGGCTGTTTTTCCATGGTTCGGGCAAGGCCCTTAGTTCCAGTGAAGGGAAATCTTAACGCTACAGCACACAATGACATTCTAGACGATTCTGTACATCCAACTTTGTGGCAACAGTTTGGGGAAGACCCTTTCCTGTTTCAGCATGACAAAGCCCCTGTGCACAATGCGAGGTCCATACAGAAACGGTTTATCGAGAACAGTGTGGAAGAACTTGACTGGCCTGCACAGAGCCCTGACCTCAACCCCATCGAACACCTTTCGGATGAATTGGAACACCGACTGCGAGCCAGGCCTAATCGACCAGCATACCAGAAGAGTGGAGGCTGTTATAGCAGCAAAGGGGGGGCCAACTCCATATCACACACACACACACACACACACACACACACACACACACACACACACACACACACACACACACTGTAGCAGAAAACCATTTGACACAAGCAGGCAGAGAACTCTTGCTACCAGATAACCATCCCAACTCAGCTACCTGATAACTAGCACAACTCAGCTATGAGTGGACAGGTGTCACCAATGACCTGACAAAGTCCCCTTAGACATAATTCAGTGGTGATTCTGAAATAGCACCCTATTCCCTATATGCATGTGAGCTCTGGTCAAAAGTATTACACTATAAAGGGAATAGGCTGCTGATTCAGAGGAAGTCTAGAAGACTTGATGGAGTTGAAGTTCTGCTTCAACTAATAGCGAACAGAGAACACCAAAAGAAAGCAGCATAGTCCAAACTCCTCCATCAAAACAACATTGATGCATTGTGAATAGTTACAACGGACCCAGTCTAAAGACATACAGACCCTTTACATTGCCAACATTAACAGTCATCTATAGCTCATGAGGCTGTTAAACCAATACTTACTGTTTAGTGATGGAATACTGTTTTTATCTACAGATTATGAAACGTCATTACAGTGCTGTGATGCTATATATTCAAATAAAGAGAACATTGATTGTGTGGCTAATTATAGTTTAAGTACCATATCGATATGCTTAAACAAATGGAGACATGGTCTAAGACTTAACGCAAACACCACAGATATGGGTGACAACATGTCAGTCTCTGTTCTTAGTTTCCCTAGACTACTGTACATCCAGAGCCTCTTAACAATATCTTCAATTGAAACTAAATTATTTTATGAGGAGGGCAACAGAGGTTAGGTCCACCTACGTAATGGCAAAATAAATACATCCCTCCATGATATACAATTTAGGATGAGCAGGTTAATGATGAGCGTGAAAGTATATGATCTTATTAAAGTAAACTAACAACATTGAATAATTAAAACGATAAGCCAATTTAGCAATTATAATTATTATCGACACATCTTTATACTGATTAGTAGGTTTCACTAGGCCTAAAGTTCATTAGCTGACAATTCACTGCAGCACAGCAAAGAGTTTCACACTTCAACATGGCATGATACCATAAAGGTGTCATACTAAAGATAAGTCTGCCAGAAAAGTGAAGGTATTACTCATACTTAACATACAGATGTAGGGTCTTAATTTGAGCCAGTTTGCTACACCTGTAAAATAACCCTGCAGCAACAGGAGATGTGAATTATTATGTAGATTATAATTAATGGACATTTTTGATACATTTTTCATTCGGGCAAATCAGGTCTGACATTTTAAAGTGGAAATGCAAACTTTAGAAGCATTTCTGAATACACTACACATTCTCAGCAGCAAAAGAGTGATCAAATGAAGATCCTACATCTGTATACCATAATGAAACCATACAATACAATTATATGGTTTATATTTTTCCCACAACCCATTTCAGACCGGTAAAAAACAACCACCTACAGAAAATCTAATTTAGTCTACTTTTGCAAAAGACAGTAGATAAAAGATTGGAGAAGAGATGAGCTTCCTACGTTCTACTTAGCTCCTATTGAAAATGTCCAATCATATCCATGGTAAAGGAACTGCAAAGCTTTTCCTGAGATGTAATTCTGGAGGGAGAATGAAGGCCGGCAAACTGTAATGTGTTGAATGAAAAGAGCCCTTATGAAAGACGAAGGAGAAAGAGGACAGAAAGAAAGGGAAATTTGACAGTTCTATAAGGAGAGAGGAGGGAGGACAGTGGAGGAGTGACCCTGCAAATACATATAGTTAACCTCCAATTGAGTAAAGCATTATCAGAGAGAGTATAGAATCCTCCTTTAGTATTGACTGACCAGCTGTAACTAACAAGAAACGGGCCATTCACCAGACAATACTTATAGCTAGCTACATCCTTTGCAGTCTTGTATGTATTTCAATATTTCTTATGAACATAACAAAAATACAAATACACTTTTATAGTCATTGTTGAATTTGTTTTGTCATACTTGAATGCAATGGAAATGTGTTGAAGCTGTAGTTATTTCTTACAATGCAATGACAACACTAGTTATTTCTTACAATATCGCCATTGCCAACCTCTTTCAAGCTAGTCTTTTTGCTATACATTCAGTCAGAACCCATGCAATAAGGACAGTTTGAACCATTGACAGGTATTGTATATGTAGAAATACAGATATTTATATTTACGTTTTTCTTTATTTGATCTAACACTATACATCTGACTGTATATTGGCTCATACAGTTCTCTCCTCTATTCCCCTACTATAAGTACAGGACCAGGCCATAAAACAGAGTCTTTAGTAACATGACTACGCAATATGCTTGCCTTGGGCTGAAACCAGCTGGTGAATAGAGCCGGCCCTGCAGAGAGCTAGACAGCTGTTATACAAGGCTGTAATATCACATGAAGACCATGCACTAGAACTGCCTAATGATCTTGTAAGAAGGCCGTTAGACACAACATATCTTTCTTACTGTGTGTGTGTGTGTGTGTGTGTGTGTGTGTGTGTGTGTGTGTGTGTGTGTGTGTGTGTGTGTGTGGAGACTTGTTCGTGCAGATGAAAGAATGTGTGTGCTCCCTGTGGCATCGGTAAATATGGAACGGAAAATTTCAGTCCCAAAAACATAGTGAAGGAAGTGGAGCAGAGACCAGTGATTTAAGGTGATCAGGGGGCTGGAGCTCCAACCAGCCAACCACACCCTAAACATAATTTACTACCTGTGGTATTTTTCTTTTTCATTTTTTTTTACCCCTCCATGAAGAACAAATATATATTTTTACTGGTTTTCTGCTACATACATTTTGCATATACATTTTGTGTCACGCCCTGGTCGAAGTATTTTGTGTTTTTCTTTATGTTTTGGTCAGGCCAGGGTGTGACATGGGTTTTTGTATGTGGTGTGTAGCTTAGTGGGATTGTAGCTTAGTGGGGTGTTCTGGGAGAGTCTATGGCTGTCTGAAGTGGTTCTCAATCAGAGGCAGGTGTTTACCGTTGTCTCTGATTGGGAACCATATTTAGGCAGCCATATTCTTTGGTTGTATTGTGGGTGATTGTCCTGTGTGTCTTGATGTCCTGGTTAGAGGTTTGTAGACACATGTATAGGCTGTTTTCGGTTTTCGTTTCGTTTATTGTTTTGTTGAGTTTGTGTGTTGATTCGTGTTAAGTTGTTTTATTAAACATGGATCGAAATCTACACGCTGCAGTTTGGTCCGACTCTCCTTCACCAGTAGAAAGCCGTTACATTTTGCATATACATTGTACATATACATTGTACATATACATTGTACATATACATTTTGCATACATGGTACTTTTATATAAAGCAGTCAGATAACAATAATACATTACCAAACATCAGCTCTTTAATCCCGCCCCTCTGCCACTCACACCCCATCCCACCTATCACCATAGACCTCAGCTCTTTAATCCTGCCCCTCAGCCACTCTCACCCCATCCCACCTATCACCATACACCTCAGTTCTTTAATCCCACCCCTCAGTCACTCTCACCCCATCCCACCTATCACCATAGACCTCAGCTCTTTAATCCCACCCCTCAGTCACTCTCACCCCATCCCAACTATCACCATAGACCTCAGCTCTTTAATCCCGCCCCTCAGTCACTCTCACCCCATCCCAACTATCACCATAGACCTCAGCTCTTTAATCCCGCCCCTCAGCCACTGTCACCCCATCCCACCTATCACCATAGACCTCAGCTCTTTAATCCCGCCCCTCAGCCACTCTCATCCCATCCCACCTATCACTATAGACCTCAGCTCTTTAATCCCGCCCCTCAGTCACTCTCAGCCCATCCCACCTATCACCATAGACCTCAGCTCTTTAATCCCGCCCCTCAGTCACTCTCAGCCCATCCCACCTATCACCATAGACCTCAGCTCTTTAATCCCGCCCCTCGGCCACTCTCAGCCCATCCCACCTATCACCATAGACCTCAGCTCTTTAATCCCGCCCCTCAGTCACTCTCAGCCCATCCCACCTATCACCAAAGACCTCAGCTCTTTAATCACGCCCCTCAGCCACTCTCAGCCCATCCCACCTATCACCATAGACCTCAGCTCTTTAATCACGCCCCTCAGCCACTCTGAGCCCATCCCACCTGTCACCAAAGACCGCCCTCGTTTGGTTTCCATGGGACATATATTTTTCCATTGTGCTGTGAAGTTTTACCTTTCCAATCGTATAGTATCCTCAGATTGTGAGCTAAAGAAGAAAACCTTTCCTACCAGTATTATCATTATTTATTGACTATGGCTTTCCACATTGCCCAACACTGCTAGTTGTAAGGTTCATTTTAAGTGCATGTTGTGATTTTTTTAACCATTCCTGAACCTGTGACCAGAAACAAGCTACATAGGAGTAATACCAGAATAAATGATCTATTGATTCTGTCTCTTCGCAGTATATATATATATATATATATATAGCATAGCATATATACATAACATTCTGTTGGTGGCAAGAATTTTATATAATAATTTAAATTGAAAAACTAAGTGTTGAATAAAGTGTAGTTCATAAAATATGCCATGGAATGGTACATCGAAAATCTCTTCCCATTTATTTACTGCCTGTTTGTTCCCTTCCGTCATTGTTGTGCTTTATTGGTATCTATAACAAAAATTCGCACAAATATTCCTCTTTCGGCTCATAGTCGTCGTCCGAGGCCTAAATTCAATCCATATCGCTGAAGATCTGCACTACAGCACAATTGACATTTAAAGCTAATCTTCGATTGAGCCAACATACAGAAGTAGGATCTTCATTTGAGCCTCTTTGATTCAGCAGGAAAGTAATCCTGCAGAAACAGGAAATGTGAATTAGTATTTGCATTATAATTGTTGGACATTTTTGTAGGGGTTGATCAAACAATAAATTGTACAACTGGAAATTGCAAACTTCAGAATCTTTTTTGAACCTCATATACATTTCAAGTTTGACATTTCCTCCATGGCAGAAAAGTTCTCCTGCAACAGGGTGATCAAATTAAGATCCTACATCTGTATGCAGCACTTACCATGAATGTCTACGCAAACGTGGAAACATTGCCTTTAACCGTTAATCATGTTATAATGCGGATCTTCCGCGATATGGATAGAAGCCCCTATAGACTCATTTAAAGGGATGTAACTAAACTCAGCAAACAAATAAACACCCTTTTTTCAGGACTCTGTCTTTCAAAGATAATTCTTAAAAATCTAAATAGCTTCACAGGTCTTCGTTGTAAAGGGTTTAAACACTGTTTCCCATGCTTGTTCAATGAACCATAAACAATTAATGAACATCACCTGTGGAACGGTCGTTAAGACACTAACAGTTTACAGACAGTAGGCAATTAAGGTCACATTTATGAAAACTTAGGACACTAAAGAGGCCTTTCTACTGACTCTGAAAAACACCAAAAGAAAGATGCCCATTGTCCCTGCTCATCTGCGTGAACGTGCCTTAGGCATGCTGCAAGGAGGCATGAGGACTGCCAGGGCAATAAATTGCAATGTCTGTACTGTGAGAGGCCTAAGACAGGTCTACAGGGAAACAGGACGGACAGCTGATCGTCCTCGCAGTGACAACCCACGTGTAACAACACCTGCACAAGATCGGTACATCCGAACATCACACCTGCGGGACAGGTACAGGATGGCAACAACAACTGCCCGAGTTACACCAAAAACGCACAATCCCTCCATCAATGCTCAGACTGTCCGCAATAGGCTGAGAGAGGCTGGACTGAAGGCTTGTAGGCCTGTTGTAAGGCAGATCCTCATCAGACATCACCAGCAACAACGTCGCCAAGGGGCACAAACCCACCATCGCTGGACCAGACAGGACTGGCAAAAAGTGCTCTTCACTGACGAGTTGCGGTTTTGTCTCACCAGGGGTGATGGTCGGATTCGCGTTTATCGTCGAAGGAATGAGAGTTACACCGAGACCTGTACTCTGGAGCGGGATCGATTTGGAAGTGGAGGGTCCGTCATGGTCTGGGGCGGTGTGTCACGGCGTCATCGGACATACTGTAGCTTGTTGTCATTGCAGGCAATCTCAAAGCTGTGAGTTACAGGGAAGACCTCCTCCTCCCTCATGTGGTACCCTTCCTGCAGGCTCATCCTGACATGACCCTCCAGCATGACAATGCCACCTGCCATGCTGCTCATTCTGTGTGTGATTTCCTGCAAAACAGGAATGTCAGTGTTCTGCCATGGCCAGCGAAGAGCCGGGATCTCAATCCCATTGAGCAAGTCTGGGACCTGTTGGATTGGAGGGTGAGGGCTAGGGCCATTCCCCCCAGAAATGTCTGGGAACTTGCAGGTGCCTTGGTGGAAGAGTGGGGTAACATCTCACAGCAAGAACTGGCAAATCTGGTGCAGTCCATGAGGAGGAGATGCACTGCAGTACTTAATGCAGCTGGTGGCCTCACCAGACAGTGACTGTTAATTTTGACCCCCCCTTTGTTCAGGGATACATTATTCAATTTCTGTTAGTCACATGTCTGTGGAACTTGTTCAGTTTATGTCTCAATTGTTCAATCTTGTTATGTTCATACAAATATTTACACTTGTTAAATTTGCTGAAAATAAACACAGTTGACAGTGAGAGGTAGTTTCTTTTTTTCTGAGTTTAGTAAGTACTTTATCCTTTATACACCGTCTCTATTCCAACATGTGAAATGTGTGACAAATTACTGGCATGAAACCCAAGAAGCTCATTTCTTATCATGCAACAAATCCATTTCCAATAATAAATATCCCACAATGCTGTAGGTATGCTGTTGTCTGTGTTTTGTGCTGCTAACATGTTGTGCTGCTGCTATATTGTGTTACTACCGTGTTGTTGCCATGTGTTGCTACCATGCTGTGTTGTCATGTGTTGCTGCCATGCTCTGTTGTTGTCTTAGGTCTCTCTTTATGTAGTGTTGTGTTGTCTCTCTTGTCGGGATGTGTGTTTTGTCCTATATTTTTATTTAATTCATTTTTATTTTTAATCCGAGCCCTCGGCCCCGCAGGAGGCCTTTGACCTTTTGGTAGTCCGTCATTGTAAATAAGACTTTGTTCTTAATAACTGAGTTGCCTAGTAAAATAATGGTTAACTAAAAATTAGCACAATCAAATAAACACTTTGGGTGAGCTTTTCCTGTACTTTCCATATAACACCCAGTCCCAGTCAGATAAGACCTCTCTAACCATAACCATAACAAAACGCTGTGAGTACACATTTACAGTGTTGTATATGACCTGACATCCTCCTCATATAACACCCAGTCCCAGTCAGATAAGACCTCTCTAACCATAACCATAACAAAACGCTGTGAGTACACATTTACAGTGTTGTATATGACCTGACATCCTCCTCATATAACACCCAGTCCCAGTCAGATAAGACCTCTCTAACCATAACCATAACAAAACGCTGTGAGTACACATTTACAGTGTTGTATATGACCTGACATCCTCCTCATATAACACCCAGTCCCAGTCAGATAAGACCTCTCTAACCATAACCATAACAAAACGCTGTGAGTACACATTTACAGTGTTGTATATGACCTGACATCCTCCTCATACAACAGACCATCTGTTTGTCAACTCAACTCTCTCATCTTCTTCTGCTGTTAAGTTCAGGCATAATTGAAGTCTAACCTTTTTCAGAGATTCTATAATTACATGTTGATTGAGTGATGGAAAGAACATTTACAGATAGCTTGTGTACAATGTACCACAGCAGTGATCAGTTAGGTCAAGTACAGTGGTATCCTATAGCACCACTGACTTACAGATCATTTTTATGAACATCTATACCCAGACAGAAATGTGTGAATAGTTTGTGTTTAAATCTTGATTCTAATACCAAGACACAAACTGTCGTTTGTTTGTGTTCTAGAATCCTGATTCTAATACATCTTGAGGCTCCATAAATCAAAGCTGGCTTTATGTTGTCATCACGCAGATGGCCCGATGGCAAATTCACCCCAATTAAAGACCTGAGGAGGAGAGTTAAAGGGGGGAGAGTGTTCCCTCGGAGGGAAGAGAGGGCACCTGTTCGCCTGTCATATCCTCATAGCCTGTTCTGATCAGTGACTGCAAGCGTTTTGCCTCCTCAGAGCCGCCCGCTCCAATGCAGAATTAATGAAGGCAAACAAAGCTAAAGTCTCCTCCTCTTCCTCCCCTCACTGACAGCACAGAGCAGGCAGCCCTTTGTGAGCTCATTTTCTCTCCACTTTGGTCCCTCTTAACTAATCTTCAATGTCACACTTAATGAGATTTTCAGTTTGTAAAGTAGGTAGAACAGCAATGCCTCACCCACCCTCCCTCCCTCCCTCCCTCCCTCCCTCCCTCCCTCCCTCCCTCCCTTCCTCCCTCCCTCCCTCCCTCCCCCCTCTCTACTCTCTCTCTCCCTACCCTCTTTCCCTCCCTTCCTCCCTCCCTACCTCCCTCCCTCCCTCCCCTCTCTACTCTCTCTCTCCCTACCCTCTTTCCCTCCCTTCCTCCCTCCCTCCCTACCTCCCTCCATCCATCCATACCTACCTCTCTACCTCCCTACCTTCCTACCTCCCTCCATCCATACCTACCTCTCTCCATCCATACCTACCTCTCTACCTCCCTACCTCCCTCCCTCCCTCCATCCATCCATACCTCTCTCCCTCCCTCCCTCCATCCATACCTACCTCTCTACCTCCCTACTTTCCTACCTCCCTCCCTCCATACCTACCTACCTCCCTCCATCCATACCTCCCTCCCTCCCTCCCTCCCTCCCTTCCTCGCTCCCTCCCTCTGTCACTGCCACCACCATCTCCCCAAATGCGTCTAAATTCCCCACTTCTCCTCTATAAGGCATCTTAAGTACTATATGCATTATTAAGTAAGGGTTTTATAAGCACATTAAATTATTCACTGTACAAATATAAATATCTGGTGTATAATATATGATGTTATGATATTGCAATGATTAGTTCCATCATTTATAATGATCAGTTTGAGAGAGGCCTCGACACAGCGACAAAACAAGCAGTGTGTCATTTAATCATGTTTCGACAGAATTATGCAAACACACTCATATTGAAATGTATTTCATTAGCTAAGTAAATGTAAATGAACAATTGATTCTGTCACAGGAATGGTTTAGGCAACGATATCTAAAACATTGAATTATCTGATTAACATACTGCTAAATGACGGCTAATGATCTCCTCTTATAGGACAGGGAGAATAGAGGTCTTCATGGGTCCAACATTTGGACCGGTTCTGAAATAGATCTGGGGCTTGCCCACACGGACCTGATAAGCATAAATATTATTTTTTATTATAGAGACCCGTTCCAAACGGACCAGAGGATAACTAGATGCGTTCTATATAGACCTGGTCGGATCCAGATCCGGTAGAATCCGAGTGAGGGAAGCAGCAGAAAAGTCATTTTTTAAACAACTTTATTAACTGGAGCTGATAAAGTGTGAGGGAGGGAGATAATGCTCTAGCGTACCATGAGCAAGTGGCACGGGGAGAAGGGAGGAGGGAGGGAGAGACAGCAACCAACTAGCACTATAGTAGACTAATAGCTGCCATAGCTAGGTTATTTTTTTATCAAGTATGACTATGTGGTACCTGTCTTGTCTGCATCAAACCGGGAGAGGCTAGTTAAGCTAGATAAATAGCTAGGCTAATTGAGGCTGCATGTGCTTTCTCGTCCTACACAGTTACAAACAACAACAACTCCATTCAGAATACTAAGTAGCAGCCTGTTGGCTCTTGGTCGTTGTAACCTATCCTTCTCCTTGAACTTTTATTCCATCATTTTTTATTCCATCATCTTCCATTGATTAGATATCTCCTAACTTTTTTTCTCCTAACACAGAGACTCTATGACTGTAGCCTATTGCCGCTTTGATGACTTATGATTGGTCATGGTCATCAACAAGCTACACACGCACCATACTCCACTCTCCACTCCCATGAAAAGCAAGAGCAGCATAAACACAATGTCTCTCTCTCTCTCTCTACTGCAGCAGCACTCGGATCTGTACGGGCCCTCCCAGACAAGTCAGTTAAAACTACACCTGAGACCCACGACTATCATATCAGATCCGACCCAGACCCGTAAAAAATGTTTCATTCTTCATCCGGACCGGCTCGCGCCCCGGATTGGGTCTCGGGGTATTCGGGTACAGATGGATCTGTAAAGACCTCAAATGGAGATTAGCAGGTCATACATGCACATTTCCATGTTCTATTTAACTGGGTTAAAATGGGTTACATTGGACCTTGTAGACAGTTTCCTGGGCCCAGATTAAGCCCTTGAGGGTGATAGAGGGAAGATTAACCCACAATTCAAAGTAAATGTGTCAGATTCCCATACTGACAAACAAGAGCACCACAAAGTCATTCCCCATTCACAAAGAAATGTGTCTTGCAATGAAACAGTCTATTCAACAGCAACACAGTCTGCCACCCGTGTGTGTATGAGCACACATTGTTGCTATTGAATAGACATAAACACATAAATGTGCACACACATACACCAGTAGAAAGACAGTATAATGTATAGTCCACACAGCATGTTAGTCCCAGGAGGACAGAGAGGATGGACCTGAAGGGCCTTCTACTGCAGCAACACATTCAGCTGACCTTTCTGAAACACAACACCATCGCAAAACAGCTTGGAATTATTTCTACAGTGCCCACAGAAGTCAAAGAGAGCAAGACAGATCATTTGTTATACTGAACTTAAAATAAATGTCCCTCCCCTTGAAGCAGACAGAAAAAAATGGAACGTTTTTGGGTCAATAAAGTGAGATGAAACACACACATGCATCATGGTATGGAGAAAAGTGATTAGTTAGTTAGTAGCCTGAAACGGCATATATTCCTGAAACCTTTTTTACAGGCAGAGAGGGAGCTGATTGGTAAATAGTCTGCAATAAGAAGCACTGGAGAAACCTGTATGAGTTTTTTAGCAGGTAGAAAGAGGGTTTCGGGAGGGAGAGAGAGAGAGAGAGAGAGAGAGAGAGAGAGAGAGAGAGAATGAGAATGAGAGAGAGAGTAGAAAGAGAGAGGTAAAGAGAGAGAGAGGTAAAGAGAGGGAGAGGTAAAGAGAGAGAGGTAAAAGAGAGAGGTAAAGAGAGAGAGGTAAAAGAGAGAGAGAGAGGTAAAGAGAGAGAGAGAGGTAAAGAGAGAGAGAGAGAGAGGTAAAGAGAGAGAGAGAGAGAGAGAGAGCGAGAGAGAGAGAGAGAGAGAGAAAGAGGGGTAAAGATAGAGAGACAGAGAGAGAGAGAGAAAGAGGGGTAAAGATAGAGAGACAGAGAGAGAGAGAAGAGGGGTAAAGATAGAGAGACAGAGAGAGAGAGAAAGGGGTGGGGGGTGGGGAAGAGGTAGAGAGACAGAGAGAGAGAGAAAGAGGGGGGTGGGGAAGAGGTAGAGAGACAGAGAGAGAGAGAGAGAGAGAGGGGATAAAGAGGTAGATAGAGAGAGAGAGAGGTAAAGAGGTAGATAGAACGAGAGAGAGAGAGAGGTAAAGAGGTAGATAGAGCGAGAGAGTGAGAGAGAGAGGTAAAGAGGTAGATAGAGCGAGAGAGAGGTAAAGAGAGAGAGAGAGGGGGTAAAGAGGTAGATAGAGAGAGAGCGAGAGAGAGGGAGAGAGAGAGGGGGTAAGAGAGAGAGAGAGACAAAAGAGAGAGAGAGAGAGAGAGAGAGAGAGAGAGAGACAGAGGGGGAAAGAGAGATAGAGACAGAGAGAGAGGGGGTAGAGGTAGAGAGAGAGAGAGAGAGAGAGAGAGAGAGAGAGAGAGAGAGAGAGAGAGAGAGAGAGAGAGAGAGGGTTAAAGAGGGAGAGAGAGAAAGAGGGGTAAAGAGAGAGAGAGAGAGACAGTGAGAGAGAGGGGTAGAAAGAGAGAGAGAGAGAGAGGGGGAAAGAGGTAGAGAGAGAGAGGGAAAGAGAGAGAGCGAGAGAGACAGAGAGAGAGGGGGAGGGGTAAAGAGAGAGAGAGAGAGACAGAGAGTGAGAGAGAGGGACACTCTCTGGGGAGGTCTATTACAGTATCATGTATGGTCCGGTCGTTGTTGGAAATCAAATTAAACCCATAATCCAATAAACTGCCATTTCTGTTGCCAATGATCCCAGTTGACCTCATTTCAAACCCATGACAAGTTCCAATCAATATGATTTAGTGGTTGAGGACACAAAAAACTCAGCTGGAAGAGAGGAAAAATATGGAGTTGCAGGATCCCACGAACACACACACATGCACGCGCACGCACGCACACACACACAGGATCCCTTTACTTCTCCTGTATTGGGCGTCTGTAATTGCATTTTATAAATGGCTTTTAGTTTGTAGCTGTCTTCCATCGATTTCCAGTCAGGCGGTGACACAGTACAGAGTGAAAGGGAGAAAAGAGAGAGGAAGAGAGAGGGGAGAAAAGAGAGGTGTCAATAGAAGCCCCATGAGGCATATCCCACTGGCTAATACATCAGATCAACGTCCAAATCTGATTGATGTTTGATTCCTCGGTCAATAATTCAATGTGAAATAAACCAATGCTTCAATGCCTATTGTTCATTTATGGTTGATATATAGCCACACACAGTTGAAAGAATTTCTGTCACACACTATAAAGTTTACCAATATTATTCTGATCCATTAAGGAAATCTAAAAAACAACAAAAACCATGAAGCAAAATTCAGAAGAAAAATCTGAGAAAATTCTTTAATATTGACCAGAAAGTCTTTCACTAGTCCCAAAAAGAGAGTCTTCCCAATAAAACCTTCGAAGGAAATATAAGCGTTGGAACCTGGAACAGCCAACCTTGTCACTTCCATTCAAATTAAATCCAGCCAAATAACTTCCTATTCAAGGTATGTTGCCCAGGCTATGCTGATTTAACATACTACAGACAGACAGTACTAAGTGATTGAAGTTCATTTTCATTTCAATGAAATAGACAAGCCTGCCAGGCACTAGCCCTAGCCTAGCATCTTAGTGCTCCCACTGGAACTGGCTATAAGGGAAGTAGTTTACAGGCAGAGAGGACGGTCATGGCACACACACACACACACACACACACACACACACACACACACACACACACACACACACACACACACAAACGTTCACGCTAATGATTAGGATCTAGGAAGGCTCTTAGATTAACAATGGCTAGCCCAAGATTAGCCCTTGTCTGTGTGAGTGTGTGCATGCGTGAGTTCGTGAGGGTGTCTACGTGTGTGTATCTCCTGGCCAAGCCATGCATAGCCGAGTGTGAAACTCCCCATGCAGTTTATTTGACCATCAGACAGTACAGTGGACAGGTAAGCCTCCTCTCCTCTCCTCTCCTTTACAGCTCAGAGTACTAAGATAAAAATCAAAGGCCTGTGTCATGTCTGAACGCAGAGACAGTCTCCTCTAGAGGGGAGAATCAGAATGAACGTCATGTTCATTTCATGCCATTTCATGTCCTCTCTCATGTTAAAGAGAGCAATGTGTGACTGTGCTCGCTTATCTGAACCATAGAACTCAAATATCTTCTAATTCCCGTCTTAATTGTTCTGCCTAATATATATATATACATACATATACATATATATATAATGTAGGGAGTTTGAACTGGATGAGTGGCTGACTAACGTCTCTACATTAAAACTGCAGTGGATATGTGACCTGTGAAGCCTAAACCTGCCAACATGCCAATGGTAAATGAGTTGAATGAACTATTCTTCCTGTGTATGAACTTTAAACATACATCCACTTACAGCCATCCCATTACGACTATACTGCAGAGTGCATCCAAGCAGGAAGAGGCCACGGTCACTCAGGTTTGCTGTCACCGTGACAACATGTACCCCTCAGACAATGGGGCAGACAAGTCTCCCCTCCACACACACACACAAACGCACGCACGCACACACACACACATACCCGAAAGAAAGGCCTTTAGAAATGATAATGTAGTAGACTATCACAAGTCACAAGAGACTAAGGATTATATCATTATGATTAGATGGCTTTGAACAGAATCATGGTGCAGGCATGAATGCCAAGTAGACAGCCAGCACACTGAGGTCTTCATCATGTACACGTAATGTCATGTTGTGGAATGTAATGTATTGCAGTGCCTGAGAGACAGGACACCTTTCACCAAAGGGTTTCAATACAGTCAACTATTGTCTGACTTGACCTTTTAATAGATGGCCAACCATGATACCCAGCAGGGTTCTTCATCTCAACCTTACAACCTTGTGTGTAGCCAGGTTGACAAAATAAAACCAATCTGTCCCACTGTACATGTTCCTGATTTAGCAATTGATACAATGCTTTCTTCTACAACAGCCAGTGAAATTTGAACAAAAGATTGTTCCGGCTGTCTTTGTCTCTGTGGAGAGCTCACCTATTGTCCAGTTCCAACGACAGAGCTTCTGTAGAAGATCACGTTCATTTAAAATCGCATACATGCACGCACAAGCACACACACATCTACGCAGGCACACACACACACACACACACACACGGACGCACACACACACACACACACACACACACACACACACACACACACACACACACACACACACACACATCTTTCTGTAGAAGTCAAGTCCATTTAAAATCGTCTTTGTCCTCCCAGTCTGCCTTTCAGCCTGGCGTCATGCTCCATTAATCACACAAGACAGTCAGACAGAGCAACGCTACAGACATCCTCACAGACATCCTCACACACACACACACACACACACACACACACACACACACACACACACACACACACACACACACACACACACACACACACACACACACACACACACACACACACACACACACACACACACACACACACACACTGATGGGGAACGAGGCTAATCTCACCTTCTAGGAGGTAATAAGCTAACAGCAGGTCTACATTGTGTGAACAGTCCACCTTTAATGCTGATCATGTCATTTACAAAACTTATCGTCTTACCGACAGAAAATTAGATGTGCCCTTGCTTGTTTAAATGTTCTCTTTTTGTTCTCAGAAAAAAGCATCCCGAAAGCTACACAAGCTACAGACTATAATACCCAGTGTCATATACACTGTACATTTTTCTATATACGGTATGGTTCTGAACACAAACCCTTGCCCAGCACTGTGAAAGAGTCTTAGTGGAATCCCATTCAGCAGTGAGCAACATTATTCCAGCATTGGATGGCCACAGATACTCCTAGTCTGTTGACTAGGCTGAGAAAGGCTGAGCCGAGCAGCTTATAGCTGAGAGAGAAAGAAAGAGAAGGAGAGAGAGAGAGAGAAAGAGAAGGAGGGAGAGAGAGAGAAAAAGAAAGCGACAGAGAGAGTGAGAGAGAGAGAGGTAAAGAGGGAGAGAGAAAGAGAGGGAGAGAGAGAGAGAGAGAGAGAGAGAGATAAGGAGAGGGAGAGAGAGGTAAAGAGGGAGAGAGAGAAAGAGAGAGAGAGAAGAGGGAGAGAGAGAGAGAGAGAGGGAGAGAGAGAGAGAGAGAGAAGAAGAGGGAGAGAGAGAGAGAGAGAAGCAGGGAGAGAGAAAGAGAAAGCGACAGAGAGAGTGAGAGAGAGAGAGAGAGAGAGAGAGAGAGAGAGAGAGAGAGATAAGGAGAGGGAGAGAGAGGTAAAGAGGGAGAGAGAAAGAGAGAGAGAGAGAGAAGAAGAGGGAGAGAGAGAGAGAGAAGAGGGGGAGAGAGAGAGAGAGAAGCAAGGAGAGAGAGAGAGAGAGAGAGAGAGAGAGAGAGAGAGAGAGAGAGAGAGGAAGGGAAAAGTTCATTCAGAACGACTTACATTTACAGGGTGTGTAGGGAAAGCAGTGGCAGCATTACACATGAAAATTGATTTGAAATGCTAGATTTAACCTTAAATGGTTTTACTATGCGGTTGTTATCAAGCCTTTACAATGGTATGAGAGGGTCAGCTCACTGCGCCTTAATCCAGCCCAGGAAATACCATTTTATGGGCAGAATCACGACTGAATGGATGAACACCTACTGAACAGTATTTAGCTTGTGTTCACTATTTCCCTATTCTTCAGCTCACACTGCAAAACTGGAAAATAAACCTTCCTCAAGATAACTCGCAAACAGATTTGGAGTAGTGGAGTTGGCTCCCAATCTACCATTGACTGTAGTAGGTGCAGTACCTGTGATGCTCCAATATAAAGACACTTTCATGGACAATGACAGCTGATGGGATGTATGGCTTGTAATCAAAATGTGAGAAATACCCTTTGAAAAATTACAGCATATGAAATGGGTTCCTTTGGACTCAAATGTTTTATTTGACACCAGATGAAGTTTGCTTGGAGTAAAATTGGACCTCTCTCTCTCTTTCCCCTCGATTCCTTTTATGTTCTATTTCTCTTTTTCCTCTCTTTCTTTCTTTCTTTCTTTTTTCTTTCTTCCTCCTCTGTATTTTTCCCTCCCTCTTCCTCCATCTCCATCTCTCTGCTTATCCTGCTATTGTGACAGCAGTGTGCTGTCCGTCCATACACTTTGAATTGTACTTAACTCTACCCAGCTAATGAACATACTGTAGTGCACCCACAATGGATCGTTGAAACCTTAGTTCTGCTTGTGTCACATTTCCTCCTGTAACTAGACTCTATTAACTGTGGTTCTTCCCCTGACTGAGAGCTGCTCCTTTTAGTTCATCCATTGAGAGTTTTTACTAAGGACTGAGAAGAGCAAGCTATTTAAACTGAGGATTATGGAACCAATTTCAGCACTCCTCCTCCCCCAGTAAACCAGTCACTCATGTCGTCTATTACCAGAGAACGGGAGCCTTCTTTTCTCTCTCGCATCGGTCTAACACTTCTCTACACAGACAAAAACAAATATTAACAAGGATTGAGTTGTGGAAAGCAGTCATGCAGACTTGTTAATGGCGTTAGGACATCAGCAGACTTTGGGGATGATTTGACGAATGACTCTCATATGTAGTACCCTGAAGGGAAAGATCATGAGCTCGTCTTAGCCTGCTTCATGTATAACACAATGAATATGTAACATTATTCATTAAACACATTAGATTAGGATTAAAAACATTAGAGAACATTATTGTAAGCCATAGGAACAGCACCAAAGAATATCAGAAACATTCCATAATAAACAGATGTGATAGTTTATGTCTGATATATGCAATGTGTTTTGAGTTAACTGTAGCAAGAGCAGTGGGGGGTCAAGTGGAAGGGAGGGCATGTTGAGAGACAGACGCTTCACTGGAGGTCAAGTGGAAGGGAGGGCATGTTGAGAGAGATAGATGCTTTCACTGGAGGTCAAGTGGAAGGGAGGGCATGTTGAGAGACGGACGCTTCACTGGAGGTCAAGTGGAAGGGAGGGCTTGTTGAGAGAGACTATCACTTTCACTAGAGGTCAAGTGGAAGGGAGGCCATGTTGAGAGAGACGATCACTTTCACTGGAGGTCAAGTGGAAGGGAGGGCTTGTTGAGAGAGACTATCACTTTCACTAGAGGTCAAGTGGAAGGGAGGGCTTGTTGAGAGACAATCACTTTCACTGGAGGTCAAGTGGAAGGGAGGGCATGTTGAGAGAGATGATCACTTTCACTGGAGGTCAAGTGGAAGGGAGGGCATGTTGAGAGAGATGATCACTTTCACTGGAGGTCAAGTGGAAGGGATGGCATGTTGAGAGACAATCACTTTCACTGGAGGTCAAGTGGAAGGGAGGGCATGTTGAGAGAGATGATCACTTTCACTGGAGGTCAAGTGGAAGGGAGGGCATGTTGAGAGAGATGATCACTTTCACTGGAGGTCAAGTGGAAGGGAGGGCATGTTGAGAGAGACGATCACTTTCACTGGAGGTCAAGTGGAAGGGATGGCATGTTGAGAGAGATGATCACTTTCACTGGAGGTCAAGTGGAAGGGAGGGCATGTTGAGAGAGACGATCACTTTCACTGGAGGTCAAGTGGAAGGGAGGGCATGTTGAGAGAGATGATCACTTTCACTGTAGGTCAAGTGGAAGGGAGGGCATGTTGAGAGAGATGATCACTTTCACTGGAGGTCAAGTGGAAGGGAGGGCATGTTGAGAGAGACGATCACTTTCACTGGAGGTCAAGTGGAAGGGAGGGCATGTTGAGAGAGATGATCACTTTCACTGGAGGTCAAGTGGAAGGGAGGGCATGTTGAGAGAGACGATCACTTTCACTGGAGGTCAAGTGGAAGGGATGGCATGTTGAGAGAGATGATCACTTTCACTGGAGGTCAAGTGGAAGGGAGGGCATGTTGAGAGAGATAGATGCTTTCACTGGAGGTCAAGTGGAAGGGAGGGCATGTTGAGAGAGATAGATGCTTTCACTGGAGGTCAAGTGGAAGGGAGGGCATGTTGAGAGACAATCACTTTCACTGGAGGTCAAGTGGAAGGGAGGGCATGTTGAGAGAGACGATCACTTTCACTGGAGGTCAAGTGGAAGGGAGGGCATGTTGAGAGAGATGATCACTTTCACTGGAGGTCAAGTGGAAGGGAGGGCATGTTGAGAGAGAGATGCTTTCACTGGAGGTCAAGTGGAAGGGAGGGCATGTTGAGAGACAATCACTTTCACTGTAGGTCAAGTGGAAGGGATGGCATGTTGAGAGAGACGATCACTTTCACTGGAGGTCAAGTGGAAGGGAGGGCATGTTGAGAGAGACGATCACTTTCACTGGAGGTCAAGTGGAAGGGAGGGCATGTTGAGAGAGAGATGCTTTCACTGGAGGTCAAGTGGAAGGGAGGGCATGTTGAGAGACGATCACTTTCACTGGAGGTCAAGTGGAAGGGAGGGCATGTTGAGAGAGACGATCACTTTCACTGGAGGTCAAGTGGAAGGGATGGCATGTTGAGAGAGACGATCACTTTCACTGGAGGTCAAGTGGAAGGGAGGGCATCTTGAGTGATTGACGCTTTCACTGCATTTCTTTTGCTGTTGCATTTCAGCCCTGTCACACACCAGCAAGTATATGCACACACCCACACATGTACGCACACACAAACACACACTCATCACACAATGAAATGAGCTCAATATCTGCCCATCAATATCTGGCCATTCACCATCAAACGGCAGACACAGAGACACATGCACATGTACAAACCACCACACGGTTCTCTCTCCCATTTGCTCCCTCCTGTTTGATCTTAAACAGAGATTAACATATGCATTTATTCTGCCTATTAGAAATACAAAGCAGAAAACACATTTAATACATTCTGGAGCAGTTTGGGAATAGCTTTGTTAATTCTGGAACAGTTTGGGAATAGCTTTGTTAATTCTGGAACAGTTTGGGAATAGCTTTGTTAATTCTGGAACAGTTTGGGAATAGCTTTGTTAATTCTGGAACAGTTTGGGAATAGCTTTGTTAATTCTGGAACAGTTTGGGAATAGCTTTGTTAATTCTGGAGCAGTTTGGGAATAGCTTTGTTAATTCTGGAACAGTTTGGGAATAGCTTTGTTAATTCTGGAGCAGTTTGGGAATAGCTTTGTTAATTCTGGAATAGTTTGGGAATAGCTTTGTTAATTCTGGAACAGTTTGGGAATAGCTTTGTTAATTCTGGAACAGTTTGGGAATAGCTTTGTTAATTCTGGAACAGTTTGGGAATAGCTTTGTTAATTCTGGAACAGTTTGGGAATAGCTTTGTTAATTATGGAGCAGTTTGGGAATAGCTGTGTTAATTCTGGAACAGTTTGGGAATAGCTTTGTTAATTCTGGAACAGTTTGGGAATAGCTTTGTTAATTCTGGAACAGTTTGGGAATAGCTTTGTTAATTCTGGAACAGTTTGGGAATAGCTTTGTTAATTCTGGAACAGTTTGGGAATAGCTTTATAGCCTGAGCCATTAACTTGACACTTTCAGCCAGAGTTCTTAGCATTTTTAACTGAGTCTAAGGGTGAGATAGAAAGTGGTTTATAGGGGGAATGTGGAGAAAGTATGTATTTTCCTTTGGCAGAAACTCACCATTCTGTATATTTTGAGAGTAGTTTTAGAGGCAAAAAGTGGCCCAATTTCTGGGACGCTGTTTTCCAATATGCTCAGCATGCCGGAGAGGAAAATGGTTTCTGCTTGACAGGCAGGTTTCTGCTTGCCTGTCCATCACTCCACATAACACTCAAAGCTGCACCATACCATATCCTCACACACACTTTTACACACACACTGATATGAGAGGGAGATCTTGAGTACCTGTCAGTGGCCCTGTGAAGCAATCGTTTTTAGGGCTGCTAGTGTGTGTGTTCCTGTGAAGCATTAGCTGTTAGGGACGCTAATGTTTTATGTAATGGCATGTCTGACAGATCCTCTGAGCTCTGGCTGAGCTGAGGAGAACACACACATATAGAGCCTATCCATCACAGCGACAGGATGAATCAGAGGTCAGAGACCTCGCTGCCAGTTAGAGGGACTCCCATCAGAGGTCACTGATTTGAGAACAGCTCCGGCGTATACAGAGAGAGGAGAGGGAGGGAGGAAGGCGGGAGAGAGAGAGAGAGAGAGAGAGAGAGAGAGAGAGAGAGAGAGAGAGAGAGAGAGAGAGAGAGAGAGAAGATTCATTCAGCATGACTTAACCCTCTTAAAGTATAACAGTATTTCATTTCAGATGCATGTAGGGAAAATATCCTGTATGTTTCCTTTCAATATCTTGCAGATTTGTTTGGCAGGTTTTGTCAGATGATGTCAGAGGATGTGACATCAGGAATATAGAGCTGATAGTGGTATTGAGTTTTTTACCTCTCCAAACTTATTAAATGATTATGAAAGTTTTCTCTGCGTGATTAGACAATACAATATGACTGGAATTATTATAACAGAGGTTATGAATGTGATTCTCGGTGTCTCAGAGCCTCTCTGATTATAGAATAGAGAGATGGAGAGAGAGAGAGACAGACAGACAGACACAAGAGAGAGAGAGAGAGAGAGGGAGAGAGGGAGAGAGAGAGAGAGGAAGAGAGAGAGAGAGAGAGAGAGAGAGAGAGAGAGAGAGAGAGAGACAGAGACAGAGAGAGAGAGAGAGAGGGAGAGAGGAGAGAGAGAGAGAGAGAGAGAGAGAGGAGAGAGAGAGAGAGAGAGAGAGAGAGAGAGAGAGAGAGAGAGAGAGAGAGAGAGAGAGAGAGAGAGAGAGAGAGAGAGAGAGAGAGGAAGAGAGAAAGAAAGAGAGAAGAGAGAGAAGAGAGAGAGAGAGAGAGAGAGAGAGAGAGAGAGAGAGAGAGAGAGAGAAAGGATAAATGAGAAAGAGTGATAAGAAAAGGAACAGAAGACATCTCCTCCATCTCTATTCCATAATAGAGAGGTGGTCTGATGACACACTAAAATATCAATTTTATCTCAGGCACAGATGAGTGACAGGTGTCAGCTCAAGCCCTCCTCCCCAGAACACCTCACAGATATTCTCTTTTTTTCCCTCATCTCCTCGATGGCTGGATGCCGATAGGGGACGGAGATATAATTGTAATTCTGAAAATCAATAGTACTGAAATCTCCTGGACTGAAAAGTCTCAGTGAAGTAATGTAGTGCTGTCATTCTCTGTGTGTTGGAGTGATAAGGTCCCTGATTTGTATCATTTCCTAGAGTCAATCAATATGCGTGCGGCTCATTCTCTCATGGTCCTGCAGCTTGAGTGCTCACCCTTTAATTCTCCAATTAAAGAAGAAAATAATGACTGGTATTACTATCAGTAGTGGCCTCTGGGTAAAATCACTGTTGAAGGCAATCCAGGAAAAAGCCATATTGCAACCTATGTTGTGATAATTGCGTTGTTTGCTCTATAACCTGTTCGTTCATACACCACCGTGATATACAATAAGGCAGAGACAGCAAAAAGACCACAGTCACACAGTTGCAGAATAAACTCAACTACACATACCTTTGTTTCATCACAAAACCGGAGAGCAACATCTGTCCAGTGAAGTCCACAAAGCAAATATTGCATGTAACAAACAGTTAAATGTCCTACAACATGGTCAAGCAAGTTAATGTTTGTGACAGTTTACTAAACAAATACTGATTTATAAGCACGGAGTTACCGCAAGACAGCACAAAGACAACATGAGCACTGTTTCTGCTATTCCAGCACCATTTCAACTAAAACATTTAAACATCATCAAATCAACATGGCTATATGCTTAGTTTAATACACACAAAAAACGAACTTAAAGATACCAAGACAATTTAGTCCAATCAACATTACTAAATATCATGTGTCTGTCTGTCCGTCCGTCCGTCCGTCCGTCCGTCCGTCCGTCCGTCCGTCCGTCCGTCCGTCCGTCCGTCCGTCCGTCCGTCCGCAAATAGAAGAACATGTTGTTCTACTTGTAGACTAGATCCTATGCCAATGTTATCCTCTTCTTTTTCATGTTGGCAAAACGTTCCATGACTGTCATACAGTGTTACACGCTTTTAGTTTTTGATGTCCTAGACTAGGCTACCTGGCTAAAATGCTTTCTAGCCTAATTTCCTTGCATGGACAATAATGACCCAGCTAAGTTAGCTAGCTAGTTAACTTGAGCCTACTATATCAAGGGCTACCCTACATACTGAACTTCAATCGTCTCAAGCCAGTGGTACAATATATTAATTTATGGTTAGATCAGAATCACCGTTATAATCATTGGCCTGTATGGAGAATTGAGTCAAAAAGTCTAAATCCCTATCTCAGCGGTTTACAAACTAGGGGTCGTGACCCCATGTGTGGTCGCCTGATATGAAAATGGGGTCACGGGAGAAATTCCAAAATCACCCCAAAATTAAAAAAATATATTATCTTTGTGTCTCAAAATCATTGTAATGTGGTTAACATTAAAAATTGAGATGATTGAAATCTAAAAGATCAAATTCAACCAGAGTGTGTTTAGATCATGGGAGAAGGCAGCACTTAACCAGTAGACCAAGGTGCAGCGTAAATTCTTCTGTTAATTAAACAACACTGAACAAAACAACAAAACGAACGAAACGTGAAGCTAATACGAATAGTGCAGACAGGCAACTAAACATAGAATAAGAACCCACAAACACCAAAGGGGAAAAGGCTACCTAAATATGATCCCCAATTAGAGACAACGATAAACAGCTGCCTCTGATTGGGAACCATATCAGGCCACCATAAACATACAAATACCTAGACATATAAAAAACCTAGACAATACAAAACCTAGCGTATCCACCCTAGTCACACCCTGACCTAACCAAAATATAAAGAAAACAGAAATATCTCAGGTCAGGGCGTGACACCTTTCGAGCTCTCATGTGACCGAATTCTGCAGACAACACCAGTCTCAACGTCAACAGTGAAGAGGCGACTCCGGGATGCTGGTCTTCTAGGCAGTGTTGCAAAGAAAAAGCAATATCTCTGTCCAGGGTCTGTGTTCTTTTGCCCATATTAATATTTTATTTTTATTGGCAACTGCTTTTTCTTTACAACTCTACCTAGAAGGCCAGCATCCCGAAGTTGCCTCTTCACTGTTGACATTGAGACTGGTGTTATGCGGGTACTATTTAATGAAGCTGCCAGTTGAGGACTTGTGAGGCGTCTGTTTCTCAAACTAGACACTCTAATGTACTTGTCCTCTTGCTATGTTATGCACCGGGGCCTCCCACTCCTCTTTATATTCTGATTAAAGACAGTTCTGGGAGTAGTACACAGCATTGTACCAGATCTTCAGTTTCTTGGTAATTTCTCACATGGAATAGCCTTCATTTCTCAGAACAAGAACAGACTGATGGGTTTCTGCCCATTTTGAGCCTGTAATCAAACCCACAAATACTGATGCTCCAGATACTCAACTAGTCTAAAGAAGGACAGTTGTATTGCTTCTTTAATCAGAACAACCGTTTTCAGCTGTAACATAATTGCAAAAGGATTTCCTAATGATCAATTAGCCTTTTAAAATGATTAACTTGGATTAGCTAACACAACGTGTCATTGGAACACAGGAGTGATGGATGCTGATAATGGGCCTCTGTACGCCTATGTAGATATTTCATTAAAAATCTGCTGTTTCCACTACAATTGTCATTTACAACATTAATAATGTCTACACTGTATTTTTGATCAATTTGATGTTATTTTAATGGACAAAAATTAGCTTGAAAGTAACCCCTTTCGAACGGTAGTGTACATATGAGATGAGTAATGCAAGATATGTAAACATTATTAAAGTGGCATTATTAAAGTGACTAGTAATCAATTTATTAAAGTGGCCCCATTAATTAAAGTGGATGAGGCCATTAGCCGTGGTATATTGGCCATATACCACAAACCCCAGAGGTGCCTTATTGCTTTTATAAACTGGGTACCAATGTAATTAGAACAGTAAAAAGTATATATTTTTTCATACGGCTTTCAGCCAATCAGCATTCAGGACTCTAACTACCCAGTTTATAATGATTGGTAAGTCATTTAAAGATAATCAGTACATACGTGTATGGAGTAAATGTAATTAAATTATCATTATAAAAATAAAATAAAAACATTTCATAGAGTCGATCTAATCAATTTGTCCCAACTCAAACTCATTGAATCACCTCTTGACCCAAGAGCATTCTGGGAACAGCTGAAAATTGATAAGCTAATCAATAACAGCACTGAGTTATAACACAAGGTTAGCAGACACTTTCTGACTGGGGTACATGTCTTACACAGATAAAAACACAACCAAAGCTTGGAACCCAACCAAAGGAATATTTCAGGTTAAAGTGATAGTTCACAAAATTGTTCATTCATTTCGACATTTGGTGGTGGTGGCTAGGTAAACAAACCAACCCGTGAATTGCATTCTGTTCTTGTCATATACACTATTTACAAGGTCAGGAAACAAGTATATAATCTTGTAATTTTTGTGAACCAGCACTTCAATAACAGCAGTCATCTTCTTGTTTCAATTTGTAGTAACACGTACAGACTTAATTGCTCATTACTCTAGTCTAAAACATGAGTTACAACTCCCCCCATCAGATGCGCTTCCAGTCTGCTGCATTAACATGTTGCTTGTTGCCTGGAGTGACAGCCAAAAGAAAAACAGTCAGAATGTTGAAACCAACACAAGCTGACACACACATATGGGTGTCAACAACAACAAAATGGATGCTCACAAACAGTACAATAATTGAAGCAATAAGACAATCAAATAACACGCTGTCCTCATCTCTCCTTGTTACACCCTGATCTGTTTCACTTGTCCTTGTGCTTATCTCCACCCCCTCCAGGTGTTGCCCTTCTTCCCCACTTATCCTCTGGGTATTTATACTTGTGTTTTCTGTCTGCCAGTTCATCTTGTTTGTCAAGCTTTCCAGCGTTTGTCCTGTCAGCGCCCGTCTTTTCCCAGCCTCTCTTTTTCTTCTCTTCCTGGTTTTTGACCCTTGCCTGTGCTGACCCTGTACCCACCCGCCTGACCCCTCTGCCTGTCCCTGAGCCTGCCGGCCATCCTGAACCTTTACTCCTACTCCGGATTATCAACCCCTGCCTGCCTTGACCTGTCGTTCGCCTGCCCCTGTTGTTATAATAAACACTGTTACTTCACACAGTCTGCACTTGGGTCTTACCTTGATTCCTGATACTCCTCCTCTCTTCAATATTCTCATCCTCTTTTCCATCCGCTTTTCATTTGCTCAACTTTAAACCTGCAACTTCACCTCTCACAAATCTGGTCAAATCATCTTCAACATGCAGTAGTTCTATTCAAGGTGTCATGTAGAAACAGCTGGCACTGAAAATACCCCACCAGATCTAATGGTACATTCAGTCCCTATGAGGGAATTAAGACACATCTTGAGTTAATTCCACGATTCTACCTATTCCCGATTCTGATGTGAAAATTGTCCCCATAATATATTCACAAATATCAGAGAAAGTGGGAGAGACAGAGGAAGAGAGTGAGAATGTAATCTGAAGGAGAGGAGGCAACCGAAAAACTTTAACACAAGGAGCTGTGCTGCCGACAGACAGACAGTTGCTGGGACGTGTGTTCATCCCTCATGGATTTGTTCTTACAGCTCTTCCAAACGTACCCTGATTAGACCAGCCTGAACACTGCTCTCACCATGGACACATTCAGTGAGGTTTAACCAGGCTTTGGAAACGTGCCCCTGGAGCTTGAATGGAGCTAGTGCTCCTGCATGGCCAATGACTGTTACTTAAGGGGATGGAAAGATAACGGACGTCTCTGGTAATTCCCATCAACGGGCGCCGGGACACGGCCCTGTGGACAGATCCATCACCATGTCGTGTTGGATGGACGGAAACGTGCACACTTCCTCCCCTTCCTCTTCTCTCCCCTCCTTGCCCCTCCTTCTAGACTCAGCCGAGGATTGCTTCCCCCCTCTTCCCCTCCCTCCTCTACCCTTCCCCTCACCTCCCCTTCCTCTTCTCTCCCCTCCCTTCCCCTCACCTCCCCTTCCTCTTCTCTCCCCTCCCTGCCCCTCCTTCTAGACTCAGCCGAGGATTGCTTCCCCCTCTTCCCCTCCCTCCTCTACCCTTCCCCTCACCTCCCCTTCCTCTTCTCTCCCCTCCCTTCCCCTCACCTCCCCTTCCCCCTCCCTCTTCTCCTCTTCCCCTCACCTCCCCTTCCTCTTCTCTCCCCTCCCTGCCCCTCCTTCTAGACTCAGCCGAGGATTGCTTCCCCCTCTTCCCCTCCCTCCTCCACCCCCCCTCTTCTCCTCTTCCCCCTCATCCCCTTCTCATCCTATCTGATCCCTGCCACATAGACCCAGCCAAGCGAGAGTGTCTGATCGCTGCTCTGTTAAAGTGGTCAATCAAGCCCATCAGCAGACTCATGCAATCCATCACCACAGCCGTTAGGTACAAATCCCATCACTAGTCAACACCCATTCACTACAGCTATTCACTAAGGCAGGAACAAATCCCAGTCTACTGAATACTTTTTCCTGCCATGCATATGCTGGTGCTGTCATGTTACAACAACTAATCATGCCTAAGGAAGGATACTGGGAAACAGGACGGAGGCAAGACATTGACATATAAAATATCCGTAAAGACAAAGGCTATTTCTAGTAAACCCATCTTGAAAATTCAATACAGGCAATGATAGCACTGTCGATCCAGATTTTTGAATGCCTCTCCCAACAACACAAATATCCCTGTCAGATTTCACTAAAGCAACTTCAAACCCGTCCTCAGAGTAACTCTGGCCATGTAAAGCAATTTGCCAGTGGGTCATCTCAGTCATTTCCTGCCTTTAGAAACAGTTTCCCAAGCAGTTCTACAGCTTTACAAAACAGTCCTGGGTTCAAAAACTATTACAAATCTTTCAAACACTTTGACCGTTTGCTCTAGCCTGCCTGGAATGCCAGATGGAAGAGCGTGTGCCATTCTGGAACGATTCTATTGGTCCATTTAGCATGGCAAGCTCAATCAAGCACATAGAAGGTATTTTAAATGATTTCAAATCATATTTGAACTCAGGTAGGTCTACTACAAAGCTTGTTCTCCTATGAAGGGGCTGCAGATAGACTTCCTACAGTTCCCAGAGCGAGGATAGCAGAGTAGTGGAGCTATAAGTGGAGCAGATAGACTTCCTACAGTTCCCAGGGAGAGGATAGCAGAGTAGTGGAGCTATAAGTGGAGCAGACAGAGAAGAGTTCCCCAAAGGATCAAACCTCAGGTCAGGCCAGGCCTTAGTTACATTCCACAGATACAGTCAGTGCCCTTCAGTGGTCAGCTCCAACTATGACCCCTGGCCTCTGAAGCGATTGAAAAACTGGAACAGTGCATGGTGGGGAAAGATGGAGGATGGGGATGATTAATCACATAAAACGCATGCGGACACGTACACGGATGCACGCAGACACATATACACACGGACAAATGCAGGCACACACACACACACACACACACACACACACACACACACACACACACACACAGTGTCAGATCCCCAGCGCCTGCAGTCAGGGGTCAGGGTTGTTTGTGTTCTTTTGATGGTAGGGAAGGTTCGGGGTCTAGTCATCAATTAAATACTTTCCAATTAAAACACCATAAAAGATTGCAAACTGTGCCGTGAATAATTGCCCGCTTCCCAGCTTCTCCCTGTTGAATTTGAATAAACAAAACTGTAATGATCCATGCAGTCAAAAATGTACCAATGTCCACCAAGGACCACTATGGACCATTATCATTGACATTCTGCCCCAAACCAAGGTCAAGCACACACACACACACACACACACACACACACACACACACACACACACACACACACACACACACACACACACACACACACACACACACACACACACAACACACACACACACACACATTTTATTGTCTTCCATGCAGGGTTTTATTGGTCCAGGGAGACAGACTGAGTGTTGATAAAGGAGAAAGAAGCGTTGCCCCCAGGACACATCATAAGTGGGCCACCAGGCGTGTCATCATAAGTGGACCACCAGGTGTGTCATCATACCACAAAAGCAGTTCAATAGAGGAGCACATCGGGGTCAGGTCACCTTGAATTGTCAGGAAGTAGAGGTCGACCGATTAATCGGAATGGCCGATTAATTAGGACCGATTTCAAGTTTTCATAACAATCGGAAATCGGTATTTTGGGGCGCCGATTTGCTGATTTAAATGTTTTATTATTTTATTTTATTTTTTATATACCTTTATTTAACTAGGCAAGTCAGTTAAGAACACATTCTTATTTTCAATTACGGCCAAGGAACATTGGGTTAACTGCCCCGTTCAGGGGCAGAACGACAGATTTTCACATTGTCAGCTCAGGGGATTCAATCTTGCAACCTTACAGTTAACTAATCCAACGCAATAACGACCTGCCTCTCTCTCGTTGCACTCCACAAGGAAGACTGCCTGTTATGCGAATGCAGTAAGCCAAGGTAAGTTGCTAGAAGGCATTAAACTTATCTTATGAAAAACAATCAATCGTAATCACTAGTTAACTACACATGGTTGATGATATTACTAGATATTATCTAGCGTGTCCTGCGTTGCATATAATCTGACTGAGCATACAAGAATACAAGTATCTAAGTATCTGACTGAGCGGTGGTAGGCAGAAGCAGGCGCGTAAACATTCATTCAAACAGCACTTTCGTGCGTTTTGCCAGCAGCTCTTCGTTGTTCGTCAAGCATTGCGCTGTTTATGACTTCAAGCCTATCAACTCCCGAGATGAGGCTGGTGTAACCGAAGTGAAATGACTAGCTAGTTAGCGCGCGCTAATAGCGTTTCAAACGTCACTCGCTCTGAGCCTTCTAGTAGTTGTTCCCCTTGCTCTGCATGGGTAACGCTGCTTCGAGGGTGGCTGTTGTCGTTGTGTTGCTGGTTTGAGCCCAGGGAGGAGAGAGGAGAGGGACGGAAGCTATACTGTTACACTGGCAATACTAAAGTGCCTATAAGAACATCCAATAGTCAAAGGTTAATGAAATACAACTGGTATAGAGGGAAATAGTCCTATAATTCCTATAATAACTACAACCTAAAACTTCTTACCTGGGAATATTGAAGACTCATGTTAAAAGGAACCACCATCTTTCATATGTTCTCATGTTCTGAGCAAGGAACTGAAACGTTAGCTTTCTTACATAGCACATATTGCACTTTAACTTTCTTCTCCAACACTTTGTTTTTGCATTATTTAAACCAAATTGAACATGTTTCATTATTTACTTGAGGCTAAATTTATTTTATTGATGTATTATATTAAGTTAAATTAAGTGTTCATTCAGTATTGCTGTAATTGTCATTATTACAAATAAATAACTAAAAATCGGCCGATTAATCGGCATCGGTTTTTGGTCATAATCGGTCGACCTCTATCAGGAAGCCTAGTGGTTAAGAGTATTGGGCCATTAACCGAAAGGTCACTAGTTTGAATCCCTGAGCCGATTAGGTGAGAAATCTGCCAATGTGCCCTTGAGCAAGGCACTTAACTCTAATTGCTCCTGTAAGTTGCTCTGAATAAGAGCACCTGCTAAATGACATAAAATAATGTGTCAATGACAGAGTTGCACCACAGGGTCTTCTGAGACAACACACACAGGTGAGGTGGGGGGCTTAATTCCCAAGACACTTCCAGTCTCTGATTGAATGGTCAAAGGTCAACAGTACAGAACTGAAGCATGTTTGGAGAGCCTGCTGCTCCAGGCCTCAACAGGTTCAGTCAATATAGATAGATACAAAGTTAATTAAACTAAAATCTTTTTTTTTTCACATTTCAACCAAAGTTCGACGGAATTCTATTCCATTTGAAGGAGAATTCACATTTCATTAAATCTTAATAAACAATTCTACCAAAATTAGATGTTGTGTGAAGTGAACTATGTAAATAACCATAAAATACCTGCTATATCACAGGGCCATGCAAAAATGACAATACACCATAATGCTGACACAATTATATGGATTAATCATAGATATATATATCGAAATATTAATCACTTGCAGAAAATATTCACAGCAATAACAGATTACACTTAAAGTGTTATTTCAATCAAAGATAATGTGATTGCAATAGATGGTCAACAGGCATGGAGACAGTTCACAGTATTGTAATGCTGGTTGAGAGTTACCGGAGTTCCTCAGTTAAAGTTGACTGTTAATTCACATAAAACAGAGCTGCCTTGGGACCACTTGGCTGTGCTGTGAAGGGGCTGGGGGTTTAATAGAGGATTATAGTGCTGTGTGCTAAGAGACTGAACTTCCGGACATGCCCCTTTATGGCCCTGCTCTCGGCCTACAGTATGTGGACTACTGTATGTGGATTTATGGACAACGGTAGTGCTACAGTTTAGGGAATAGGGTACCATTTGGGATGCAACCAATTCAACAAAATCGATGACCTCATACTCTTCCATACATAGTGTGCTCGGTATAGGATCTCAGCATAGCATCCTCTCTCTCCTCTCCCACTGCTCAGAATGCTTGACATGGCATGATGGTATATACAGATGTAGGATCTTAATTTGAGCAAAGTTTGCTACAGCAGGAAAATAATCTTGCTGCAAAAGGAAACGTGAATTACTATGTGGATCATAATGAATGGACATTATATAGGGGTTGATACTTTTTTCATGAGGGAAAATCAAGTCTGAAATTTCAAAGTGGAAATTACAATCTTCAGATGCCTTTTTAAACCTCAAATACACTTCAAGTTTTACATTTCTTGCATTGCAGGAAAGTTGTTTTGCAACAGGGTGATCAAATTAAGATCCTACATCTGTATTTGTCTCAATAAACGGAAAAGAAAATGGCTGACAAAAAATAGAATGCCATTTGTGTTCAATGAAAGGACAGCATCACAATTGGACTGGTTTCTGTTCTACACTGATGTAATGTACTATTGTCTAACGAGGCTGAAATGTAAACAGTATTTTCCAATACACTGATCTTTTTGTGGCATTCCCAAAGAGTTTGGTCTGCTTGGTGTTTTCATTTTTGCCATGGCAAAAATATTGCGGTACTGGTAAGCCCCACTAACAATGGTGAGAGGCTGGCCAAACGTAGTGCACTATACAGGGAATAGAGTTCCATTTAGGATGCAGCCTGTCTGTATCTCTACCACTGCGCCAACTGCTTGGCATGACAGGCCCTGTCTCCAGCCTGTTAAAAATGATGGTGTTGTAGTAATATGCCTGGCCTAAAGTAGTGCACTATTTAGGGAATAAGGTGTAATTCAGGACACACTTTGTCTGTCTGTCTGTCCCTCAGGAACAGAGCCTCCTCATTGACCCCTTAGAGGAAGTGAGACTTGGCTGGGAAACATGCGAGCACACACACACACACACACACACACACACACACACACACACACACACACACACACACACACACACACACACAAACACATCTGCCAGTCACAGACAGCTATGTGTTGCAACAATAGGAGCCACCCTGCTACCAGTCATGGGGCCAGAGAACATGCTGTTCACACTTGCTGTCAGTCAACAGAGTATCAGCAGCAGTTGCTCTGCTGGGAGCAAAACCGCCTTAAAAGAATGTCAGATCTGTATTGGAACTGTCTTGATCAGAAGTAAGATGCACAAAAATACATAGCAAACACACCTACACATGAACCCAAGCAGAGACACAAACACGGAAACACACATCACACATAACTCCCAACTAAACCGACAAAATAACACAATCCTTTTAAATCCTATGGATTAGAACAATTAAAATAATAAGGACAATATTAATTAAATTCTGTATCCATAGTGACCATATTAATTTGTGAATGTCGCCCTCCCGGAGAGGCGCGCGCTGTATTATTATACCACCGAACACCTGCATAAACTGTTCTTCAGAGCGAGTGCAGTGTTATCCAGGTCAAGGCGCGCGCCGCTCAGACAAGAGGCTTAGAGAGGAGACAAGAGCTTTTAACACGAAATAAAACCGTCAAAGTTCAACGGTAATCCCTTTAGGTATGGATAAACCCGACTGTCTGGAAAATAATAATCTAGGTTTAGTGGGGCGCAGACAGGGAGAGAGCAGATATCCAGGTGTAGAATTCAACTCACAGTAACCAATTCGCAACTATAAGACAATACAATCAAAAGAGTATACTGTCTTTACGGTTGACTGAAATAGGCCTACCTTTTTACAAAGCCAAAAGACAAATTGAATTGCTAAATATAGGATATAAATTACAGACTCATTTCTAATCTCAAAACCTGGAGCCAATATCATCATGTAAAAAAAAAACGAATCAATTTTAATATATATTTTTTAAAAAAATCCTACAATATTCCGTTGTATTGAATTGATCAAAATCAAAGCATTTCCACAAACGTAAAAGCAAGTAGGCCTATACCTGAATCGACAAACATTTTTAGGGCGGGGAATCCGTTGAAGACCGTCAAATTTGTCATTTCGTACTATTAGGCCTATGTGAATTCAGGTTTCATCTTCAAGCTTACATCTTTACTTGTTTGAATGAACACAACAAACTTTTAAAACATATTTTCCTTCCCACTGCAATTATGTGTTCAATTAGGACGCATTCTACCCGGCTGTGTTAAGGTGCGTAAAACAGCCGTCTTGAATATCAGAACCATGAACCCTGTTCTGAATGAGAAAATCCACTTGATTATGTTTCTTCTCTTGTTTGATTGAAATTCACAGGTGGAATTCTGTGCGAGAGGAGCCCTTTATACTGGGAAATGTAATTTTGCCTATAAAATCTGTGATTTACCGTTTATAGTAAACAGGTCATGCATTGTTTTCTATGTTGCATCTGAGATGTTTGTGGTGTTCACATCCTACAAGATAGTCTAGCGGTATCCTTAAAAAAGCCCATAATCAAATGTGACAATTTGTAACGCTAACTTTTAGATTACAGTTAGATGAATTGAATTATGATTAATACATGTTACTAGAAATGTGAATTGTATAGGTTCTGAGCACTCTCAAATTATTATAATGCTGTGGAATTCATTAAAACCTCACTCTTAATCATTTTATAGGATATCTTATTGTAAAACACTTTCTAGGCCTATCTATATGCCTACATCTTAAGCATAGTCTAATGGCGTCATGGAAGTTTTCAGACTAATTTTGGATAATGTGTTAAAACAATACCCCATCGACAACTAACAATAAAGACATGTTTTTCTGAATTTAAATTTAAATTGGCTACGCAATTACATTTTATTCAATCAGGCCGATAGAAAACAACAAGTAAATGAATTAGCTTGATTAGAATAATTTTAGTTTGATTAACGGTCGTTTTGCGTGAGGATTATGCAGATTTAATAATTCAAACTAAGTGTCAATAGGACAGTTATAAGAGAATGCCGTTGAATAGGTCTATGTCGTGAAATCTAAAATGTGTGGAGAAAAACGTCCTGTTATAACTTGCATATTCCGCTGCAGGTGCGGGTGGGTGTGTGTTGCGAACTGTATATTACAAACATTTTACTTACATTCTCTTTTAACACCGGACAGTAAAGTCTGACACAGTGCTACCGTAGATCAATACCGTCTTACTCTCTTCTCGAAGGAATAAACACTTATTTTGAGTTGTGTATTGAGAGCGAGTGAGTAAAATTAGAGAATCGCCGCTCAGTCCCAGTAAGAATAAAAGGCTGATCATGTAGGTGCATGATGTGGTAAACTAGTTAGTGATAGGGAACAGAAGGTTAGGCTACATACTTTGAAGACACTAGGCTACTCTCCTAAAGGTCTCTGCAGAATTCACACAACAGCTGAACGCGCGCGCGCGCGTGTGTTTTGTTACAAATTACAATATAGCCAACTTGGAAAGTGACTTTGTTTGAAATATTAAGTGGCATTCTTGTATATATCAGATAAAGTGTGAGTTACTTTTTAACAAAACGTTGGTGCTTGAGAAACCTGTGCTTTTCTTTCCACTCAATTTAAACGGTATCACGTTATGCACCCTTTGAGATCAGCAAGATTCAGCAGAGTTGTACGGATCACGCACGAAAATCTCTCCTCAATGTTGTGTCTAATATGACTGCTATGAGTGGGATAATTATTGTTGTGGCGGACTGAAAGGAAAAACGGTTACTGACAAAATCAAAAGGAGCAACTGAGAATTTGAAAGGTTTATTACGTGTAGCCTTCAGACGCATCTGTCGCTGGTTTTGGTTTATGGCGCCACCATGAGACGTTTTGTTGGAACTGCACCAACATCTTCTCCGTTTTCAGCTCGGGAAATTGTTTTAATTTGACACTTTAAATGTGTTATTTCTTTTAGATATGTGTTTTAAAAATTGGTCAGACAAAGATTAAATCCTTATTAATTCAGTCTTATAACCACATGCATTCATTTAGAAAATGTATTGCACTAATTAGTCTCATTATTTGGACACCAAAACCCACAGTGATCAAATAGAAACGCATAATTGATATATAGTCTGTTTTTAAAACCCACGCGCAGACATGTCTCAGTCACGATAATGTGGAATTAAAAAGTTGTATTTCCTACCAACACCCTGATACAGGACGACGGAATGTTTTTATGCAATGCTTATTATGCACAGGACATGAGCCTGAAGTGAAGAGTTGGCATCAACAGTTCTGTCAGTGAGGTGCATTTCATAAGAATGCATTTCTACACATGTAATTGTAGTACAATATGTAATTGAAAAACTACAAAACACCGAGACAACAATGAAACGACAAAAGTATTGACAAACACAAACAAAAGCACCACTCACCAAGTAAAACGCTGGCGTCAGGAGTAACACCGCACACCAACACTTCGCCTGCATTCTTCCTGGTCTCAAACTTCCACTAGTTTCCCTTCGCTGGCTCTTTGTCTGTGAAGACCATAAATCCACACGGTAACCGCTTTTACACAACGGTCAAGACCCTCAACAGCCTAGGCAAAAATGAAAGTATACACCCCATGACCACAGAACAAGCTTAGCCTACACTTGGAGACAGATATTGGACGAGAGGGGGAAACAAATAACGATTACATAGGAATTAATCCTGAGAGCAGGGTTGAAGCAATCTCATAGTTAACTGAAAGATGAAAATTCGATTCAAAGCAATCATAAAGGATCAGTCCTTGATTTGATTGTCTTCCTGCCTGCCGTGCGCGTGAGGCTCGATGAGCAGTTCCTTACCGAAAAGGAGAACAGTTGAAAGTAGTCGGATAAATAACGGACGCTTTATAACCGAGCCTCTGGAAAACGCGCGCCTATTACACATCTGGGTTGAGAGAAACTCCGTCGCTCTGTCCACACAGAACACGAGAGAGAGAGAGAGAAGAGGAAGGGGGGAGGAGAGGAGCGAGGGAAATATTAAAAAACGGGGCGAGATCGGTCCGAGACGAAAGAATCACAGAGTGCAGTCTTTAAACAGCCACTAAAGCTCGACAGAAAAGCTTTTCATTTACTGACGTGCGGTAGTGGTTGATAGAGATAAACGAGCCGACATTCACAGAGAGCCACAGTGTGTATACAGCATGACTCCAGGACAAGCACACTCACTAGGCTATAGCACCAGGTCCCTTCCTCACTGTCTAAGCCTAAGGACAGAGCACTGCAATATAAACCAGCACGGCTGGACAATGACATTGTTTTCTAATAGGCCATAGGCTATGTAAGGAATTTTATCTAACCTAATGCTAATGTAAAAAAAAGGGCCTATATTTAGTAAGAGTCTAAAAAATAATGACATTTAATCTGAGAATGATTAGCCTACATTGACAGAAGTTCTAAATGTTCCCATTATTGAGGATGTTTAAGACCTGGTTAGGGTTAAGCAGAACACTTTGAACTCATTAAAGGTGAAAAAGAGTGCAACATATGTAGCCTACTGGAGGGATTCTTAGGACATGGGGTCTTATTACAGTACCAGTCAAACGTTAGGACACATCTACTCATTCTAGGGGTTTTCTTTAGTTTTTACCTGTTTTTCTATATTGTAGAATAATAGTGAAGACATCAACATTATGAAATAACACATATGGAATCGTGTATTAACCCAACAAGTGTTAAACGAATCAACATATATTTTACATTTGACTTTCTTCAATGTAGCCACCCTTTGCCTTGATGCCAGCTTTGCACACTCTTGGCATTCTCTCAACCATCTTCATGAGGTACTAGTCACCTGGAATGCAAGTCCATATTATGGCAAGAACAGGTCAAATAAGCAAAGAGAACTGACAGTCCATCATTACTTTAAGACATGAAGGGTCAGTCAATCCGGAAAAAAATCATGTTGAAAGTTTCTTCAAGTTTTGTTGCAAAAACCATCAAGTGCTATGATGAAAATGGCTCTCATGAGGACCTCCACAGGAAAGGAAGATCCAAAGTTACATCTGCTGCAGAGGATAAGTACATTAAAGTTACCAGCCTCAGAAATTGCAGGCCAAATAAATGCTTCACAGAGTTCAAGTAACAGACACATCTCAACATCAACTGTTCAAAGGAACCTGCATGAATCAGGCCTTCATGGCCAAATTGCTGCAAAGAAACCACTACTAAAGAACACTGATAAGAATAGACTTTCTTGGGCAAAGAAACATGAGCAATGGACATTAGACCAGTGGAAATCTGTCCTTTTATCTGATGAGTCCAAATTTGAGCTTTTTGGTTCCAACCCTGTGTCCTTGTGAGACGTAGAGTAGATGAACAAATGATCTCTGCGTGTGTGCTTCCCTACTATGAAGTATGGAGGAGGTGGTGTGATGGTGTGGGGGTGCTTTGCTGGTGACACTGTTGGTGATTTATTTAGAATTCAAGGCCTACTTAACCAGCATGGCTACCACAGCATTCTGCAGCGATACACCATCCCATTTGGTTTGCGCTTAGTGGACTATCATTTCGTTTTCAATAGGACAATGACCCAACACACCTCTAGGTTATGAAATGGCTATTTTACCAAGAAGGAGAGTGATGGTGTGCTGCGTCAGATGACCTGGCCTCCACAATCATCCGACCTCAACCCAAATGAGATGGTTTGGGATGAGTTGGACTGCAGAGTGAAGGAAAGGCAGCCAACAAGTGCTCAACATATGTGGGAACTCCTTCAGGACTGTTGGACAAGTATTCCAGGTGGAGCTAGTTGAGAGAATGTCAAGAGTGTGTAAAGCTGTCATCAAGGCAAAGGGTGGCTACATTGAAGAATCTCAAATATAAAATATATTTTGATTTGTTTAACAGTTTTTTGGTTACTACTTGATTCCATATATTTCATAGTTTTGATGTCTTCATTATCATTCTACAATATAGAAAAAAGTAAAATTAAAGAAAAACCCTTGAATGAGTAGGTGTGTCCAAACTTTTGACTGGTACTGTATGTGGAAGGTTCATCTTGCACACCACAGTTGCAAAGTTCGTTCAAGGCTGTCTATGTGTGCATGCATGTGCACATACCATGAAGTGAAAAAGTATTTGCCCACTTTTTAATTTTCTCTACTTTTGCATATTTTTGATACTGAATATTTTCAATCTTCAACCAACACCTAATATTAGATAAAGGGAATCCGAGTGTTACATACTTATTTCATTTATTTCATAATCAAAGACAGCTAATAGCCCCTGTGTGAAAAAGTAACTACCCCCTTACAGTCAATAGCTGGTTGTGCCACCTTTAGCTGCAATGACTCCAACTTAACAATTCCTGGAGTTGTTGATCAGTCTCTCAAATTGCTGTGGAGGAATTTTGGCCCACTCTTCCATGCAGAATTGCTGTAACCCAGCGACATTTGTGGGTTTTCAAGCATGAACAGCTCGTTTGAAGTCCTGCCACAACATCTCAATTGGGATTAGGTCTGGACTTTGGCTAGGCTATTTCAAAACGTCCAATGTGTTGCTCTTTAGCTATTTTCATGTAGACTTGATTGTGTGTTTTAGGTCATTGTCTTGTTGCATGACCCAGCTGTGCTTCAGCTCACAGGCAGATGGCCTGACATTCTTTTTAAATCTATATATATTTTTTAATTTAACCTTTCTTTAACTAGGCAAGTCAGTTCAGAACAAATTCTTATTTACAATGACGGCCTACACGAGACAAACCCAGACGATGCTGGACCAATTGAGCGCTGCCCTATGGGGCTCTCAATCACAGCCAGTTGTGATACAGCCTGGATTTGAACCAGCGTCTCTGCAGTGAATTCATTGTTCCTTCTATTAAGGCAAGTCGTCCAGGTCCAGAGGCGGCAGAACATCCCAAAACTATCATACTACCACCACCATGCTTGACCTTTCATATGAGGTTCTTACTGTGGAATGCAATGTTTGGCTTTCACCAGCCATAATGGGATGTAAATGGGGCATCATTTTTGGGGGGTTATTTGTAAACTCAGGTTCCGTTTATCTAATATTAGGTGTTGGTTGAAGATCTGATAACATTCAATATCAAAAATATGCAAAAATGGAGAAACTCAGAAAGTGGAAAATACTTTTTCACGGCACTGTGTTGCTGTTATTGTGCAGTATCAAACTATACATAAACACACTGTCAGAGCACAAGGTTAAAGGAGTATGCAGCACATGCTGAGTGTGTGTTTGTTGCAGGCAGTATAGACAGATAGCCCTCCTCTTCTTCCTTTCAAACGCTGTCCTAGAGGAGGAAGAAAAAACAGGAGAAGAGAGAGGAAAAGAAAAGACAGGGAGGGTAGTTCTGGTTGAATAAATCTGCGGTTGTCTCAGTGCTACAACATTGCAGCGGTCTACTACTGTCCCTATAACTCAGCCCTGGCCCTGATGGATTCCTGTTCTGAATGGCTCAGGTAGCCTTCACAGAGAGAGAGAGAGAGAGCCTTCTCAACAACAGCACCAGACCCAGGGGGATAAATCACTAGAGGCCTGCCATGATGCTGAATCCCAGGCTGGGGCCTTCTGCTACCCTGATACCCCTCAATGTGGAAGTGCAGGACAGGTACCCACAAACCAGATCCCCTATCAAGCGGCCAAAGTGCTGATTTAGGATCAGTTTTGACCTTTTAGATCACAATGAATAAGACTATACGTGTGACAGGGGGGACCTGATCCTAGATCAGCACTGTACTCTAAAATGCTTGATATATACGGCCCCAGGTTTGGGGTTTCAATACCAGCGATTCATCAGGAAGTGAAGTGGAATTCAAAAATGGGAAATTGGCCAATGTTTTCTTGGAGGATAATATGCAGCATATGCTCCCACTGTGATTTATTGAGACGCACAAATAGGCAACGCATAGGACCTTCGCCAGGTCCTTGGCAATGGTCGGTTTGTCATGTTTCAGAGGCAATTTTTTTTTTTTTAAGATAATATTCTCCGGGCTCAAGGATTCTCAAGGTCACAACAGCATTGCAGTATCCCTGGAGCATATTGAGGAGTTACAACTGAACTAGTATTTGTTGCAGCATCAGAGAGAGAGAGAGAGAGAGAGAATCCATTGAAATGACTTACATTAACTAAACACTGAGCAGCAACCTTATATTCCTCCTCATCAAGCAACCCCCCCTTTCTCTCGCGCTCCAACAAACACTCTAAATGTTAAAGGAATTATCGGGAGGTCGAGTGGTGCTAATTTCCCCCGGCACACCTTTGGTGCCCATTCACTAAAGGGGGAAGCAAAGAAGAGCAACGGGCAGAAAATTACAGAGTAGTCACTTCCCTAATAGTCCTACCCAGAATGGAGGGAGGGGACGCAGAGAGAAAGAGATCTAATGAAGGGGAGATAAATTACAAAAAGGAAGGGGAAATGGGGGAATGAAGGGGTCTGGAGAGAGAGTAGAGAAAAGGGGCGAGAGTGACGTTGGCAGTACATATAGGAGACAGAGCCGGGTCCGTCCAGTATCATGAATATGCCCAGCTGGCATGGCTCGTTGCCCGACTGTCAGGGCAGATGTTGGGAGCAGAGGAGAGGGGAGCAGGCCCCTTAGCTTCAGGCCTACCCATGATGCACCAGCTGGCATCTGAAGAGCCCACTCCACTCTCCTCTGACTACACACCCAGAGGGGGACAGACGAGTCAAACAGGAGTTTTACACCTGACCAGAAGGGGTAGGGGGTGGGTAGAGGGAAGGTGCCTGGTTATGGTGAGAGAGTGGGCATGTCGGTCTGCCATGTGTGGGTACAAAGCGTGGACTTCCTGATGTCTGTGGATGTACGGTCAGACGGGAGGAAGCATGCAGGCGGCAGTTGGGCGGAGGGAGGAATCTTGGAGATGACAGAGACAAATGCGGGATCAGAATGACAGTCACAGGATGCAGCTGGCAGCCATCACCATCAAGTACTTCCTCCCCATCACAATTAGGCCCACTGTGTGTTACTGTGTTACTGTGTGTGTGTGTGTGTTACTGTGTGTGTGTGTGTGTGTGTGCGTGTGTGTGTGTTACTGTGTGTGTGTGTGTGTGCGTGTGTGTGTGTTACTGTGTGTGTGTGTGTGTGTGTGTGTGTGTGTGTGTGTGTGTGTGTGTGTGTGCGTGTGTGTTACTGTGTGTGTGTGTGTGTGTGTGTGTGTGTGTGTGTGTGTGTGTGTGTGTGTGTGTGTGTGTGTGTGTGTGTGTGTGACTGACTGCAGCCTTCTGGCTTTTGGAGCAAGAGGAGAAAGACAGGAGGAGGAAAGGATGAGAGGAAACACAATGTTTGAATGCTTGTCATTGTGTGGATGAAAGGTTGCAGATGCACTCCAAGTTCTCTAAATGAATGTGGCAGTGTGACAATTAGGGAAATGTTTCTAGTTTAATTAAGCGGTCACAAAAAAAAACGTTTTCAGCTGCAGCTATGACAAACATCATGTTGAGGAGCTAAGTTGTGCTACACAAAGTTTGTAAGTCCAGGCTATCTTCCAGACATCGCCAGCAGGAGCAGTAGTGGGCAGTGGCCTCGACCTTTTACATCACTGATGTCTTAAAAAACAGACACAGCCAATTCACTAATGGAGCCAGCTAGTACTTAGTTTTATCAGTTGGAGATGTAAGATGTCCAGGCCTCGGGAGAGAGACAGCAAATTATTGTCCTCTATGAAGCAGAGAGCGAGAGAGAGAGAAAGAAATAAAGAGAGAGAGAAAGAAAGAGAGAGAGAGAGAAAGAAAGAAAGAAAGAAAGAGAGAGAGCTAGAGAGAGAAAGAAAGAAAGAAAGAAAGAGAGAGAGAGAGAGAGAGAGAGAGAGAGAGAGAGAGAGAGAGAGAGAGAAAGAAAGAAAGAAAGAAAGAAAGAAAGAAAGAAAGAAAGAAAGAAAGAAAGAAAGAAAGAAAGAAAGAAAGAAAGCAAGCAAGCAAGCAAGCAAGCAAGCAAGCAAGCAAGCAAGCAAGCAAGCAAAGAAAGAAAGAAAGAAAGAAAGAAAGAAAGAAAGAAAGAAAGAAAGAAAGAAAAGAAAGAAAAGAAAGAAAGAAAGAAAGAAAGAAAGAAAGAAAGAGAGAGAAAGATACCCAAATGCTCTTAGGTACTTCCCATTTCCTCTCTTTCTCAATCAAATTTTCCCTGGATCTTGATAACTCAGAGGTCGAGATGAAGTCAACATTAGAAGTGGAATCACAACGGGAGTTAATTGATTAGGAATGAGCACGCACTCACACACACGTAATTGCTTTGGTCAGCTTGTAGGACTTCCCTGTTTCTTGGCAGGGGGAATTTATATGGATGGTGGAGACGGAGACATGCTTATCAGAGGAGCTGATTGTCCGATAGTACCATGGCCACACAGACAGTTTGTGGTTAGTCTACCTGATCAATGATTACAATTGTGCCAGTGTGATGACTCTGGTTGATTAAGATTGATTCAGACCAAAACATGACTTTAATAAGCAGAGAGGGCAATCAACTGATTCAGTGGAGGAATGACAACATATTCCCTATTTAGTGCAGGCCCTGACCAAAGGTACAGATCTGACATCTTAATTCGATCACTCTGTTGTTGGAGAGAAATTTGCTGCGTAGCAGGAAATGCTAATTGTGGTGTATTTAAGGTTTATATATTTAAATATACACTAAGTATATCAAACAACCTTAATTCGTCGGAGCGTGGATTCTACAAGGTGTCAAAAGCATTCCATAGAGAGGCTGGTCCATGTTGACTCCAATGCTTCCCACAGTTGTGTCAAGTTGGCTGGATGTCCTTTGGCTGGTAGACCATTCTTGATACGCACAGAAAAACGTTAAGCGTGAAAAACCTAGCAGTGTTACAGTTCTCGACACAAACCATTGTGCCTGGCACCTGCTACCATACCCCATTCATAGGCACTTTAATCTTTTGTCTTGCCCATTCACCCTCTGAATTGCACACATACACAATCCATGTCTCAATAGACTCACTGCTTAAAAATCTGTCTTTAACCTGTTTCCTCCCCTTCATCTACACTGATTGAAGTGGATTTAACAAGTGACGTCAATAAGGGATCATAGGTTTCACCTGGTCAGTCGATGTCCTGGAAACAGCAGGTGTTCTTAATGTTTTGTTCTGTGTATAAGTATATATTGTTTTCAGACTTGATTTGTATCAAGCCCTACAAAGTATATCCATTAATTATAATCCACAAAATGATTCACATTCCCTGTTGATGCAGGATTATTCTGCTGCTGTGAGAAGCAGGGTCCAATTGTACAGTACATTAAATAAGGACTAGGGTACCATTTAGGACGGAACCAGTGTCTGCCATCTTGGTAACATTTGATTCTACACTTCCTAAATGATCTGGAATGTACTTAGAAACAAACTGGTAACAGCATACCTACAAAACGATTACCTAGGAAGTACCTGTCATGAAAAAGCCTGGAAAACCATACCCAAAAACACATAAAATCGGCTGCAATGGCGCTCTCTCGTGGAAGCTTTATGTTCCAACTAGGAACAAAGATGATCAAGTAAGTAAATAAAGAACAATATTAAGAAACCTATTCACACCATCGCCCAGGCCATACAGAGTGTGATTTAAGTACAGTTGGATAGCTCCAGTTCCTCAGACTTCAGCAAAGCCCTTCTGTTCTCTGACCTGTGTGTGTCTGTACAGTATGTGTGTGCAAAGCCCCTTCTGTCCTCTGACCTGTGTGTGTCTGTACAGTATGTGTGTGCAAAGTCCCTTGTGACCTCTGTGTGTGTCATGGGTCTGAGTTTCTCACAGATTCTGCTTCTTCAGCGCAATGTTTCTATTTCTTCTTCTGTCAAAGGTTCAGTTGCAGAGGAGGGGAGAAACAGATTTGTCAAAGAGCTAGCTGGAGGGAATGGGAAAAATATGTTAAATAGTGTTCTAGGGCCATCTAGTGGCATAGACTGATGCAACAACACATTCGTTTTTTAATAAGGTGGATATAATGAGAGCATTTTCATTGAGGGTATTGACACAATTATTTAGTTTTTCTCATTTATTATAAGCAACTGGTCAGATACATATAAACAACCTGTAGGAAAAGGACAGACTTTGTTTTAACAAGGTAATTATCCGTATCGCTTTAGCAAAGATCATTTACATTACACACACATAGGCAGTAACACATACACACACACACACACACACACACACACACACACACACACACACACACACACACACACACACACACACACACACACACACACACACACACACACACACACACACAGTCTTGTACAGCTAACCTTGTGGGGACACACAATTCCGTCCCATTCAAAATCCTATTTACCCTAACCCATACTCTTACCCTAACCTTAAACCCAACCCTAACCCTTAACCCTAACCCATACTCTTACCCTAACCTTAAACCCAACCCAACCCTAACCCTTAACCCTAACCCATACTCTTAGCCTAACCTTAAACCCAACCCTAACCCTAACTTTAACCCAAACACCTAACATTAACCCTAGCTCCTAACTGTAAAACAAACAATAGCTCCGAATCCTTAACGTAATTCTAAACTTAACCCTAAACCCCCTAAAAACAGCATTTGACCTCACTGGGACTAACAACATGTCCCTTGTTGGTCAAATTTTTGTTTGTTTACTAGAAATCAGAAATCCCCACAAGAATAATTAAACACGTGCACACACACACACACACACACACACACACACCATTTTTTTTTTTACTTTACTTTGCGCAGTAAAAAAAGGAACATATTTACATATAATGCATAAATAATTATTAAATAAAAACATAATGCACCCATTTTTTTACAAATCATAATTTAAGAAAGTTAATTGAAAAAAAGTAAACATTCCTTTGACCACCTGTCAACAAACAAATGTCCGTCTGTATCTACCACCGCAATTCAATCCCCTGGAGAATAGTATGGCTGTGACTGATTCATTTACTTTACATGAGGTTTGTCCATCTACAACATTGAATAAATAGTCTGCACTATCAACTGCCAGTCTGCCATAGCCAATATTATGCATATAACCTGTTTTCAGGCAGAGGACTCGGACTCTTCAGATATGTCATTGCAGCATTAGCATGAGAAGCTTTTGAACGACATCTAAGGCCTTGCTGCATCTGTTCCTTTGAATTACTTGGAGTGTTATTGTGGCTACCTAGGTTGCGTTCTATCTAGCTTTTGCAATACAGAACACATTATAGAATAGCACCAAGGCAGGGAGAAAGACTGAAGCATAAATGTGTGTGAGTGATTATTGTAGACATTGTAGTCACACTCATCCCTCGACCAAAGCAACAGCCACACTGAATAGGAGCAGTATTGAGAGATTTTATGATATGTATATAGCAATGCGCCTAAGCAGTTTGGTTACAAGTAGGCTGTTCTAGTTAGGATTGAGGATGTTACACAGCAGTAGATATGAGACCAAGATGTAAAGAGAATCCACTCTCTTCTGGTGGATCAGAAGGTAAAGAAGAATTTGTGAACCCAGTCACACCCTTCTGTCTTAACAACAAAGACCAGATTCTATTAAACTCGCAAAGGGGATAGAAATCACATTGTTTTTTTTCTGTGAAAATAATCCCTTTCAATAACATCATCAACTAGAATTGTTGCTGTATTTCTCTCAACAAACCTGAAACAGTTCTTTGAATTAGCTTTTCTTTTCTCAGTACGAGAGCCATGTGATTTTTCTGCCATGTGGAATCGGGATTCCCTGCAGTGCACGTTTGATGGAATTCTGGTCTTTGAGATGTTGAATAAAGTTACTAAAGGAAATGGAAAAACAATGACTGACCATAATAAGCCATCAAAGCAAGTCAGAGAAACAAACAGGAGACAAACATAAGGTCAGGCAGGCAGAGAATGAGACATGTTCAGACCTGGGTTCAAATAGTATTTGTATTCTTTATAATACTTTCTGCATTTAATTGAGCCTGGCCTGGAGTGGCAGATGGGTAGGGTTTGCACTTTTGGGACAATTCCAAGGGCTCCATTGTGCCAGGCAAGAGCAATCAAGCGCAGTTGAAAACAGAAACCATTTGAACCCGTGTCGGTAAAATGCAGCTGTACATACTACAAAGGTAAATCAATTATATTTACATGGCATCGTCCGTCCTATTATCATATCACATACAAGAGGTAAAAGAAGCAACGTTTGTTTTTGAAAAAAGGTCTACTTTTTTGTTGTTGACATTTCTAACACAAGACTGTACGTCATCTTGTATTGAGGGAGGCAGCTTCCTAGACATAAGAACATATCATGCTGCACTAATATAGTGCAATATTGAGCCTGAAACGGAAGAGAAAGGGAGAGGCAGGCAGAGAATTCCTACAAAGGTTGACAGTATTTCTGTAAGATTAGGACATTTTCGCTTTGTTTTGTTTTCTAGGGAAAAGGATCCAGTCCAGAAGAAAAATAGAGAGGCAGCAATTTTCTCCAGGAATAATTTAAAAAAGCATTGCGTACTTCTCATCTAATTTCCAACAGAGCAGCTGTAGCCAAGAAGGAAGGACTCTGTTTTTTCAGGGCCCTCTCCAACAACCTTCGTCTTGAAAGATGTTTTTATTTGACAGAAAAAAGTAGTAAATGGCAGATAAGCAAAGGCAGACTTCCTTAAGAAGAAGAAGAAGATAGAGTTTGTGAAGGCTCTTGTGAAACAAAGTATACAAAAATGTAAGAAATAAAAAATATTGAGGAAGGAAAATTCTAGGCTACTAATGAACGAACATGACTCCATTTCTTTTTTGCTTTGTTGTTGTTGTTGTTGTTGTTGTTGATAAATCTGTGACATAAAACCCAAGTCTTCCTAGAGCTCCAGAGGTTTTAAGCCACGCCCACTGGTAGCCTGAGGAGAAAGGTCAAAGATGGGTCTCCATGACAACCTGTCTGACTGTTCCCACGATGACAGTCTCCACAACGTCAGTGTGAAACGATTCTGTCACCAAGTAGATTAGGAGGAGGTTCACATGTCAGCGTCTCCGTCATAGGCCAGGGTCAGGGGCTTGAGCCGGTTGTTATACATCTGTCTTCTCTGGGGTTTCTTTGGCTTTTTACTAGGAAATAAAAAACAAACATTGCTATTACATGTTTTATATTTCAATTATTGAAGAGGAAATGTAGATACCCATAGCCTTAATATGTAGGCCTATTTACCATAATAACAATAAAGGATTTATCCATATCATGTTACCCCCACCTGATACACAGAGCTTGCTCTGCTATCTTTTGAAAACACCACAACTTTCAGGTGGGTGTCAGAGTTACGTGCATCACTCTGCTGAAGGCCATGCTTTTAGTAGATGGTCAGTTCTTCCATCAATACTGAAATAGCTAATGATTCTGTTCCTATACTGCCATTGTCCTTGAAGGAAAAAGGATAGATCTGTTGGTTAAAGCACTAGTTAGTGAGCCACATTTCAGAAGCACATTTGAGTGGCCCTTGTCCTAGCATTGAAGTGACGCCATAGTGGATGATGCAACACTTCATGGACAATTTCAACAGCAGCTATTATTTGTTTTTATATTGAGGCATGTGAGAGAGATTGGACTCTGAAGGAAGATGACAAGCGGACGAGCACAGTACAGAAAGCAGCTTTTTCTTCAGCCCAGAACAGTTCCCACTCACCTTAATGCAAACTAAGTTATGGCAAACAGAGACAGTGTAGACAGTTAGCTATAGGTACATAATGAGGACAACACTATAGCATGTCTGGGCAAGGCTCTAATATATCACACATCATAACTTCACATACAAAACACAGGGACGGGAGACAATGATACATATATATCAAATGTAAATAAGATATCTTATGAAATGTGTATTATGTCCATCATGAATGGATAGGGAATAATGGGTGGAATGAATAAGAGATTGAATGGCAAGGGTTGAGAGATCATTGAATAGTGGTCATGAGTGATTCTTCCATCTGGCCACAAGAGGGCAGTATGCTATTGAAAGTGAAAGCTGGTCATAATTTTACTGTGATGTCAATGTTGTGTCCCTGAAATCTAAAAAATAAGGAAGTCCTTCAACAAAAAACCAATGACTTCCTAAAATGGATGCCGTACAAAAGTCTGTTTAAGTATGGAGGTGCTCTGACTACTAAACAAACTCCAGGATCAGAGGTCAAACATGGGGGATGACTTCCTGCTCACCTCCATCAATAACTCCATGTGATTGGTCGGACAGGTCGGACAGGCACATGTGACAGCAGATGTGGGGAGGAGAGAAAGACGAAGGGGTATGGGAGTTTGTGTGAACACTGCAGCGAGGGCCGCCAGTAGGTCAGGACCCCTAAGTGAGTGTTATGAGTGTTTCAATGCATTGTGGTTTTTGTTGGTGATTTTGTTCATTGTTATGTTTTTTTGTTGATGCTGTTGTGGTTGTAGTTGATATTGATGTTGTTCATTATATGGTTGTTGCTGATAGTGTTGATTTAGATGTGGTAGTTGATATTGATTTTGTGGTAGTGGTTGTTGATGATTTTGTTGATGATATTGATGTAGTTGTTCTAGTTCGTGTGCTTCATGCTGGCAGTCAGGACACGTATAAGCCATGGTATGATTATTTTCTTCCATCCAGACCATCGTATCAGTACACTGGTTAGGGTTCGAGTCAGGGTTCGAGTACCACCGACTGATGGTGCACGGATGGGGTGGGGTGGGGGGTGGGGGTGGAAAGAAAAGCAAAATGGAGAGTACAGGTAATGTCATGACTTGAAATGAAAATGAATGGGTAAAAATGAAACTGATGTGATCATGAAGACATATACATACAGGTGATGACATACATACATACATACATACATACATACATACATACATACATACATACATACATACATACATACATACATACATACATACATACAGGTGATGACATACATACATACATACATACATACATACATACATACATACATACATACATACATACATACATACATACATACATACATACATGTGATGACATACATACATACATACATACATACATACATACATACATACATACATACATACATACATACATACATACATACATACAGGTGATGACATACATACATACATACATACATACATACATACATACATACATACATACATACATACATACATACATACATACATACATACATTACATTACATAATATGCTGAAAAAAATATAAACGCAACATGTAAAGTGTTGGTCTCATGTTTCATGAGCTAAAATAAAAGATCCTTGAAATGTTCCACATGAACAAAAAGCATATTTCTCTAAAATGTTGTGCACACATTTGTTTACATCCCTGTTAGTGAGCATTTCTCCTTTGCCAAGATAATCCATTCACCTGACAGGTGTGGCACATCAAGAAGCTGATTACACAGCATGATCAATACAAAGGTGCACCTTGTGCTGGGGACAATATAAGGCAACTCTAAAATTAGTAGTTTTGTCACACAACATAATGCCCAGATGCCTTAATTTTTGAGGGAGCGTGCAATTGACATGCTGGTTGCAGGTATTTCCACCAGAACTGTTGACAGATAATTAAATGTTCATTTTTCTACCATAAGCCGCCTCCAGCGTTGTTTTAGATCATTTGGCAGTACTTCCAACCGGCCTCACAACCTCAGACCACGTGTAACCAGACGATCGTCTGAGACCAGCCAACCAGACAGCTGATGAAACTGTGGGATCGTCTGAGACCAGCCACCCGGACAGATGATGAAACTGTGGGATCGTCTGAGACCAGCCACCCAGACAGCTGATGAAACTGTGGGATCGGCTGAGACCAGCCACCCAGACAGCTGATGAAACTGTGGGATGCTGAGACCAGGATCTGTCTGAGACCAGCCACCCAGACAGCTGATGAAACTGTGGGATCGGCTGAGACCAGCCACCATGACAGCTGATGAAAGACCAGCCACCCAGACAGCTGATGAAACTGTGGGATCGGCTGAGACCAGCCACCCAGACAGCTGATGAAACTGTGGGATCGTCTGAGACCAGCCACCCAGACAGCTGATGAAACTGTGGGATCGGCTGAGACCAGCCACCCGGACAGCTGATGAAACTGTGGGATCGTCTGAGACCAGCCACCCAGACAGCTGATGAAACTGTGGGATCGTCTGAGACCAGCCACCCGGACAGCTGATGAAACTGTGGGATCGTCTGAGACCAGCCACCGAGACAGCTGATGAAACTGTGGGTTTGCACAACCAAAGAATTTCTGCACAAACTGTCAAAAAACTTCTCAAGGAAGCTCATCTGCATGCTCGTCGTCCTCACCAGGGTCTTGACCTGACTGTTGTTCAGCGTCGTAACCGACTTCAGTGGATACATGCTCACTTTCGATGGTCACTGGCACGCTGGAGAAGTGTGCTCTTCATGGATGAACCCCAGTTTCAACTGTACGAAGCAGATGGCCTACAGAGTGTAATGCGTCGTGTGGGGCGAGCGGTTTGCTGATGTCAACATTATGAACAGAGTGCCCCATGGTGGCAGTGGGGTTGTGGTATGGGTAGGCATAAGCTACGGACAACGAACACAACTGCATTTTATCAATGGCAATTTGAATGCACAGCGATACCTTGACGAGATCCTGAGGCCTATTGTCATGCCAGTCATCTGCCGCCATCACCTCATGTTTGAGTGATAATTCACGGCCCCATGTCGCAAGCATCTGTACACAATTCCTGGAAGCTGAAAATGTCCCAGTTCTTCCATAACCTGCAAACTCACCAGACATGTCACCCATTGAGCATGTTTGGTATGCTCTGGATTGACGTGTACAACAGCATGTTCCAGTTCCCACTAACATCCAGCAACTTCGCACAGCCATTGAAGAGGAGTGGGACAACATTCCACAGGCCACAATCCACAGCCTGATCAACTCTATGTGAAGGAGATGTGTCGCGCTACATGAGGCAAATGGTGGTCACACCAGATACTGACTGGTTTTCTGATCCACACCCTTACCTTTTTATTAATGTATCTGTGACCAACAGATGTATATCTGTTTTCCAAGTCATGAGAAATCCTTAGATTAGGTCCTAATTAATGTATTTCAATTGACTGACTTCCTTAAATGAACTGTAACTCAGTAAAATCTTTGAAATTGTTGCATGTTGCGTTTATATTTTTGTTCAGTGTAAATACATACATACATACATACATACATACATACATACATACATACATACATTTATATTTTTGTTCAGTGTAAATACATACATGCATGCATACATACATACATACATACATACATACATACATACATACATACATACATACATACATACATACATACATACATACATACATACATACATACATACATACATACATACATACATACATACATACAGATGAATTACATACTTAAAGTATCAAACAGGTTAACCTACCAGGCTAGGAAGGTCATGGAGACTATAAATATGAGGAGAACAAAAGCTCCGGCTGCAACACCGTAGACCCATGTCTTCAGTTTACCATCTGTGGAGAACACAACACACACACTTAGTACACTAACAAGGGACTAACTCCAGTGACAGCTCACACTATAACGTAAATGGCTTGGGTGCAAATCCAATCCTGTGCAGAAGGGGGCAGCAGTACACCAAATATTTTCCAGGTCATCTATTGTGTGTAAATTATTATTGGTGGATTGTACTTTAATTTTGCTGTAAATATTAGGATCCAGCACATCACATCATACATGAGTAGAAATGTTGGCTATTTTGAGGATGATAAATTCTGGGCCTAATCCTAAATGTGTGTGTAAATGGTGGTGTGAGACCTGTTCATAACATTTCTTGACGTCATTAGGGGATTTGTGCCAAAACAATTTGTGGCTCCCGGGAATGACAATGCAGAATGGTTGGCTTTCTGTAGCAAATTCTGTTATAATTCCTGAATATATTCACATTTACTTTCTACAAAGTATAGGCCGATATTCTAACAAGATTCAAAATACAACATAATAACAACCAAGAACAAATGTCTTGGATGGTTCCCTACTGTCCCGTAAATTGCTAGAGTAAATCTGTCTGGTCCGTGTACCTGGTCCGAAGGGCTGTAGGAACCAGGTGCGTCCAGCTCGGCCAGGCAGGCTGTTGGAGGGCTGTGTGGGGTTGACCGCCCTGATGGTCTTCACGTCAGCCCTGTTGTCCCCTGCCGTGGGGATCTCTAACACAGGGATCACCGTACACTGGTCCAGCAGGCCGTCTGAAGTCATCACCTCCGTGTAGCGCTCCTCACAGCCACACACACCCGCCTGGGAGAGGGAGGGAGGTATTAGTGAAATGCAGTTGCACATCAAGGGGGTTGCTTTGCAGGTGTGTTGGAGATGTTTAGAAATTAGTGCACTTCATGAGTATCACACAATTCACATACATATACACACATACATACACTCACACACAGAAACACATTATAAAATCAAAACATAGACACAAGGCATTTTTGTCAGTTTCGTCTCTTTTAATACAACAAATAATGCAGTCGGACCTGGCTAAGCACCAAGTTGGATTAAAGTCAGGTTATTTATTATCAAATATTCCCAGGTGTAATCGAATGAATCATCACTCAGCTTTAGCTCAGGCTCATATCTTGGCAGTATTAACTTTAACCATCACACGTTTCAATCCCCTTTGTGATGCTAGCGCTGCATTGAGAGAGAGGCAGGGGGGTGGGGGTGGGGGGTGAATCAGAAATTCATGCTCTGAGATTTATAGGGTGGTGTCTGTTGGGGTTGGGGTATACAGCCCGCCAGCCCAAAGGCTTCCCCTATTCTTTCTCTCTTTCCACTCTGTTCGCTCATCACTCGAGCTCTCTCAGATCACTCCTCTGCCAGCCCAGGGGTTTTTCATTATCTTTCATCCCCCTCTTTCCTTTTTTCTCTCATCACCCCGAGATTAAATACCAACAATGCAAACAGTGGCTGTATGGCTGAACACACACACACACACACACACACACACACACACACACACACACACACACACACACACACACACGAACACACACAAACACACACACACATTCATGAACACACAGACAGACATGAAATTAGGGAATGATGGACAGAACAAGTTAGATTCACTCACGACCACGCCTACAAGCAGGAAATAACACTGTGGCACAAGAGACACATTTACATACAGTCAAAGACACAGAAACACAGCCAGGCCCTGGGAGATGACTAACAACACAAACATGAAAGAGACATTTGAGCCATATCCAGCTAGACATGTTTCTGTAGCTCTCTCACAGCCCCCTCAGCACCGACTAGAGGCCTGAGTCCTGGTTCAGGGTCTTAGTAATAGTGACTGGTTCTGATGTGTTCTGACATGGGTGTGTGTATACATGGTGCCGATCCCCCATAGACGCACGCACGTACACACACACACACACACACACACCTCCAAAAACACCGGTCCCCCGGTGTGTCCAGGAAATTGCCTCCGTTTGTAGTGAACACAAATGCTGGGAGCGCTCAGCCCAAGGAGGGACAAACTCCACTTCAAAGACCAGGCTGAATATTATGGGATGTTTCTCTCTTACATATGACTGAGAATCAAATACACCCTTTGAATACCACTGGGTTGAAGAATACCTTACTCTATTGCATTTCATTTAAAGAGTATTTAAAAATATATATATATATATATATTTAATGTTGTTTGTACTGGTTCTGGGATTTCCTGTGAGATGCTTGATAATGTGAGATGGAGTTTAATTGAGAAAATGAGTATAACTGAAAAAGAAAATAGTCTTGTTGATCATGCCTTGTTTTTTCAGGTATGTATTATTCTCCTGCTACGGCAGATGCAGTAAATACAGGGGAATTCATCTGCACATAACAGCAGCATGACACCATCAGAGACTGTTCAGCTGTTTTCTCTCTCTCCCCCCACCCCCAATCACCTCTGTGCAGACGGAGCGTGGTTTGTTGCAGGCTGGGTCACATGACCGGTCTGCCACGGGTTGGGCCGTCATAGGGCAGCCACCTGTATGGTAGAGGTCAGAGGGTAAGTGTCAGTGGGGAGGGGTTTGGGGTAGCGAGGGGATGAAAGTGAGGTTGCAATAGGTCTCCCTTTATGACATAAAGATGCTGTACATTTAATTATCTTACTAATGCAAGTAGACAAGCACATACATGTATACACAAGATGTACACAAGCAGACACACACACCGTCTTGTGCAACGAGCCTATGGAGACACACAATTCAGTCCCATTCAATAACCTATTTTTCCTAACCCTAACCTTAAAACTAACCCTAAACCAATTCTAACCCTAACACTAATTCTAAACCCCCTAGAAATAACTGTCCCCAGTTGGTCAAATGTTTGTTTACTATTCTTGTGGGGACTTATAGTTAAACACGTCCATACACACACACAGCAGGGCAGCGGACGAGCGGTCCACGTTGGGCAGCTTTCACCTCTGTCTTTGTTACTCCACTTCTGTCAGTCTGTTGTGCTGCAGGCAACATGGATCAGAGAGCCAACATACCTCTTCTCCATTTTGCACTTTATATCACTTTCTTTGTCTCCCTCTCTCCCTCTCTCTCTCTCTCTCTCTCTCTCTCTCTCTCTCTCTCTCTCTCTCCCTCTCTCTCTCTCTCCCTCTCTCCCTCTCTCTCTCTCTCTCTCTCCCTCTCTCTCTCCCTCTCCCTCTCTCTCTCTCTCTCTCCCTCTCTCTCTCTCTCCCTCCGTCTCATTCCACAGCAGGAGGCAAGCAACAACAATGGGTCCTCCAATGCTTTCCAATTAATTTCCCCTCACAGATAGCTAGCTGCTCAAGATGTCTCCTCAAACACCGAGACAAAAACACACAGTCCCATGAATTCATGGTTTAGCAGTATGCACCATCCCAGAGAGCAAGCGTACAGACACACTTAGATAAACAGGAAAGCAGACCGAGCTCTCTGGGTCTCAGATGATTTGTGTGTACTGTGGTGAGATGATGCACTCACTGCAACATGTACAACGGATACACCTTCAGATATCAAGGACAGCATTCTTGTCTCCCAAATGACACCCTATTTCCTACATAGTGCACTACTTTTGACGAGAGCCCTATGGTCTCTGGTCAAAAGTAGTGCACTATTTAGGAAATAGGGGGCCATTTGGGATGTAGCCATGCCTGGGAAGGGAAGGTAGGCCAGCCTGGCCCATCCCTATCTCTTTAAGTGATTGCCTCAGGGAGATTCCCTCCCATCACCTCATCAATGCAGTGGGCTGCCTCGAGGCAAAAAGAAAGGGGCTCGCTGTTTTCTCACTAGGCTTTTATTTCAACTATACTGGGGTAAATCAATATACACAAGACAAGGGTATCGGAGACAAGAGGAAGGATACCGTAGTGGTAGTGGGGGGGGGGGGGGGCTAGACCAACTAGACCAATGGTATACAGAGTAGGAATACGGTAGTGGTGGTGAGGAAACTAGAACCGACTCACAGCTAAGTCAGTACTGCATCCCGTCCTCTGATAAGTGTGGTTTCTATGACAACGTTGTAGGTGGCAGTAAGGACTAGGTTTGTCATTAGGAGTTAAACAGCACCACGGTAACCAGGCTGAAAGAAACAGAGGTTACCACAGCAGCCAGGGGTAAAGTATGGAGCTTAATCATTATATATATAACGTAATATAATATCTGCAACTAAGCAGACACTTCCATCCAAAGTGACTTACACAGTGCATCAGTGCTTGAAAGAATGAAAAAGGTTCCACTGCTCCCTTAAATTTGACAGTACTTCTAACCAGGCAGTCTACAATATGTACCCAAGTTTTAGAGAATGAGAGGTGCAAGGCCCAGTACTCTGCACCAGTCAGCATCGGCACACTTCAACCACTTAGCTAAATTCCTTCACTTCAACATCACCCACTTCACACCAGATATACGTTTAGCGACACTCAGAGAGTAATCCTGGACGGGATGCCTCAAGTTATTCAGAAAAACCATACTGCCGGCAGAAAACTGCTAATCTACCAGAAGACGTCTTGAATATTAATGATGGTGATGCACATGGACAGACACACACACACACACACACACACACACACACACACACACACACACACACACACACACACACACACACACACACACAGCGTATGCAAATCATAAGCGGAAACCACAAGGTGTGAAAGGACGCGTTTACATCAAGGAAAAACAGGGTACATGCCAATCAACCAGTCTGATATAATATGCGTAAAATATGCAAACCATCTGGAGCGTATGTCTGTGGAATGTCTTGGCATAGGATCTATAGCATCATTAATACACGGTGAGTGGGAATTCAGGCTATATCATGATTCATGCTCACCTACCTAACAAATGTAAAGTGTATTGAGCTGTCTAGATAAATGCATGTTAAATAAAGTTGGATTTGATATGTAATCCTCTATGCCTACACACCTAACATCATATGTATAGTTTACAGAAATGTTTCATGCACTTATTCCCATTTTAGTCATTTAGCAGACACTCTTAACCAGAGTGACTTACACTTGTGCATTCATCTTAAGATAGCTAGGTGAGAAAATCACATATCACAGTCGTAGTAAGTACATTTTTCCACAAGATAATAAGTTAACAGGCAAAGTCAGTGTTGCTAGTCAGTGGTTATTCATTCCTGAGGTGATTCACTGCTGAATAAGACACACATCCTTTATGATAAGTGACATATCCACTGTAACTCTTCACCTCGAACCTCCGCGCTCTGAGCACCACCGAGGCAGAGGCAGCAGTCACAGACCTGAAGCTGACGTGTGACGGCCAGCAGGACTAAAACGTGTCATCGTCAAGGATTAAATCCTCCTGCACACACAATCACACACGCGCTCGAAGGCATGCGCGCACACACACCGGAGCACATGCACACACACAAGCGGCCTCGGCTCCACAGTGACAGGCAGTCGGGAAGTGCTTGGAAAGCAACCTCTCTCTTCCTCATTTACATTACATTTACATCTTCCTCGAATGAACAAACGCCACTCGCTCCGACAGGCAGAGACAGGGTTTTAAACATCCCTATTCACCTCATTCTCATCATCCACTGAGGCACCTGGAGAAAGCTGCCTTGTAATACTCATTGGATCTCATCTACATCCCACACACACATAGAGTTACAGTTGTGATTATGTAGCCACTCAATGGAGAGGCAGTGACTGAAATCTTCTTCTACAGTAGGCTACCACTCAATACGCATCCTTATTCTAGAAGGTTTTAGGGACTTCTATTCAGCAGCATATGCAGTAGGCACATGTATAAAGAGACATGTTTAAAAGAAAGAGGTGTTGGTGGATGCATTCTGACAGGGGATGGGATGTGAGCAACACACACACTCACACGTTTGTTTTACTATCCTTGTGGGTTCCAAACAATCGATTGATTCAAAGTCCTGTTTTCCTAAACTCCAAACCCCTAACGCGAACCCTTAAATACTAACCCCAACTGGGGACCGTGTCAGCGTACATGCGCCCGGCCCACCACAGGGGTTGCTAGCGCAATGGGACAAGGACATCCCGGCCTGCCAAGCCCTCCCTTAACCCGGATGACGCTTGGTCAATATGTGCTCTGCCTTATGGGCCTCCGGGTCGCAGCTGGCTGCAGCACACGGAATCGAACCCGGATCTATAGTGACCCCTCAAACACCGCGATGCAGTGCCTCAGACCTCTGCGCCTCTCGCGAGGCCCTCCCTAACCCTAATTCTAACTCTAACCCCAACCCTAAACCTAACCCCTAAGCCTAAAATATACTTTTTCCCTTGCGGGGGCTGGCTAAATGTTCCTTGTTTTACTTACCTTCTAGGGACATTTCTGGGCCCCACAAGGATAGTAAAACCAAACACACGCACACGCATTCTGTACCTGTGACATTTAATCCATCAGATCTCTGACACCAGACCAGTCGAGAGGAGCTTCTCCACGCTCCTGTCATCCACTTGTACTCATAACACTGGCCCTCTGTAGTGGGAGGAGAGATATGGGTCAGTACAGACATACTTCATATTACATAGCATGAAGGGACAAATGCACATTTGTGCATGTGTGCGTGTGCGTGTGTGTGTATATAGACTGACCAGTGCAGGGCCGGGCTTCCCACTCCTGTTCTGGACACTGCAGTAGGTTCTCTGGCTCCTGGGCCAGCACGGCTCTGGATCTGACCTGCACTGAGCCGAAACCCAGGTCATCTCCACTGACACAGCTCAGCTGACACGGGCTCCACACTGTCCAGTCAGTCAGGTAGCAGTCACCTGTACATAAACACACAGTACATAACTTACAACACATTTAGCTGTACACAGTTGAAAACTTACAGTACTATATGAGACGTTAATGTTAAGCATGTAACCTTACCAAAAATATGGCTTCAGTGTCTATCCTGGTCATATCACAAAATTCCTGGCCCTGGCACTACACAATTATAATGGGAAACTTGAATTTGGTTTTGTCACGCCCTGACCTTAGAGAGACGTTTTATTTCTCTATTTGGTTAGGTCAGGGTGTGATTTGGGGTGGTTATTCTATGTTGTCTATTTCTTTGTTTTGGCCGAGTATGGTTCCCAATCAGAGGCAGCTGTCTATCGTTGTCTCTGATTGGGAATCATACTTAGGTAGCCTTTCTTCCACCTGTGTTTGTGGGGTGTCATCCTTTTTCCACACTGATTGTCACCAGGCAGACTTTTCAGAGTTCCTCAGAGAATTATCTTTTTGTTAAAGAGGTTTAATAAACCCTACCCCTGATAAAGTTTAGAAGATCAACGTTCTCAAATATTTCCCCAACAGAGCCAGATCACATTTTTCATCATCCCCTATTCTACATTGATTCAGGGTGTTCTCAGAAAACAGGCCGGTTCCCATTAAGAATAGGTCAGAGCAATTCATTCATTCATTCATCCTGTTGTAGTGACAGAGAGGAAGTGAGCACACGTCTAAATACTAATTAGTCATAAAGCCGTCAGGTCCAAGGTGGCCTAATCCTCCTTACGATGCTCTGCTGTCTGTGTCAGGTGTCAGGCATGGTGGGGCCATGGACTGAGATACAATCAGGCAGGGGGAGGCTTGGGTGTGATGGGGGAGAGAGGTGATTTCTGGTGGGGTTTCATGTGGAGAGGGAGGGGACACCTGGATGAAGTAGCTGTCTGATATCTGCCTGAGCTAAACCACTGGAGATTAGGGCTGGCTATGTAGATAGGTAATTTAGTAGGCCACAGGCATAGGGTTTGTGTGATGTGAATGAGGGCAATGAATGGTAGAATAGTAGGGAAGTAGGCTACAAAGATGACTTTGACTACACATGTCCACAACTACCAAAAGCATCACTCTGGACACACACACACACACACACACACACACACACACACACACACACACACACACACACACACACACACACACACACACACACACACACACACACACACACACACACACACACACACACACACAATTTTCTGCTGCATGAGCTGGTGTCCTAACGCTCTACTTCTGCTACACTGGAGCTGTCAAAATGGGACATTGGATATGTCATTAATAGGCTTTTGGCAAAAAAGGAAATATGGAACTGTAAAAATTCACACTAGTCGCTTTCAGATCCGCTTTTTTCCCTTTCCCTCTGAAATGTATGACGTCGAAAGGTTTATATTCAGAGAAAATCTCCACTTTCATGTCATTGGAGATGAAGAAATCATGTTATCATATAATCAGATTTGAGAATACTCACTTTACTAGCTTGTTGGATTCAGGTGTTGGTGGGCTCACTAGCACCAGCCTCTGAGCATCTGAACATCCAATCCTCATTGCCTACAGTCAGTGACAACTGCTCCTAACAGATTCATGCTATGAGAGAGCTGGGCTAGAATATATCACAGCTAGGACCATATAAATGTATCTTAGCATATCTGCTGATGAATGTGACTTAATGGCAGTAGTGAACTCAGGTCAGCCTAAAAGGAACAGCAAAATGTTTCTGCATAAGTTAGTAAATAACGTTGAAGGACAAGGGGCTTTCTCGACCAGATGAAGCTAGAAAAATCTACGGAACACCATTAATGTTACACATTGAACTATCTACATCGTAGATTAGAAGGATGCTCAAAGGTGAATCTGTACTGACCACAGGGTCAGGTGTTTTTCCAGGTCAGATCTGGGCTGCCTCTTATCTAGGGACAGGGTCCACTGTCAAGGACTCTGTTTCATCAGTCATTGCAGGCCAAGTTAGTTACCTGGACAGGGCGAGGTGCAGGGTTCTTCCAGGGTGACCCGTTTGTCTCCGTCTACCGAGGGTTCCAGGTTTCCACACATCTCATCATCCACCAGGCTGCCCTCTTCCTGGCCAGACCCGTCCGACACAAAGCAAGACACGTTACGGAACCGCAGCCCTTCTCCGCACCTCGCACCCTAGACGATAAACAGAGAGAATAATACAGGTTCAAATACACCTCCATAGATATTTCATTTTGTGTCACAGATTGCCATTTAGTTCAATGACTCGGGTTTGTGCCACAAGAATGTGTTAGCCCTCTGAGCTATAGCCTAGGCATTATCTTGGGAAGCTAACACAGGTCTTCAGGTCTCAGGCAAGGTTACCTACCAAGTGAGCTAGGTTCACTGAACCACGTCCCTTACATCTATACATTCACACAGAGCTGGTCTGCTGTGTAGACAACATCCAACTGTTACAGTTCAGAGTGTCAGTGTCTGTCAAGGCCATGGCATTGATCTTTGATTTGTCAGAAATAGCTTCTCTAGGATTGTGCTGTAGGCTGCTAATGAGCTGCTGTCTGCTGTCAGAAACCCCAGCAGCAGGAGAAAACAGCCCAGAACAAAGGAGTGTCAACGTTCCCTCACTCTGCAATATAGAATACAGTGCCGCCTGTCAAAAATATAGATGCTTCTGGCAAATAAGAGGGAAAGAAAGAGAAAGAGGCTTAGACAGAGAAAGAGGCTTAGACAGAGAAAGAGGCTTAGACAGAGAAAGGCTTAGACAGAGAAAGAGGCTTAGACAGAAAAAGGCTTAGACAGAGAAAGAGGCTTAGACAGAGAAAGGCTTAGACAGAGAAAGAGGCTTAGACAGAGAAAGGCTTAGACAGAGAAAGGCTTAGACAGAGAAAGGCTTAGACAGAGAAAGAGGCTTAGACAGAGAAAGGCTTAGACAGAGAAAGGCTTAGACAGAGAAAGGCTTAGACAGAGAAAGAGGCTTAGACAGAAAAAGGCTTAGACAGAGAAAGAGGCTTAGACAGAGAAAGGCTTAGACAGAGAAAGAGGCTTAGACAGAGAAAGAGGCTTAGACAGAGAAAGAGGCTTAGACAGAGAAAGGCTTAGACAGAGAAAGGCTTAGACAGAGAAAGGCTTAGACAGAGAAAGAGGCTTAGACAGAGAAAGGCTTAGACAGAGAAAGAGGCTTAGACAGAGAAAGGCTTAGACAGAGAAAGGCTTAGACAGAGAAAGAGGCTTAGACAGAGAAAGAGGCTTAGACAGAGAGAGGTACAGACAGAGAAAGAGGCTTAGACAGAGAAAGGCTTAGACAGAGAAAGAGGTACAGACAGAGAAAGAGGCTTAGACAGAGAAAGGCTTAGACAGAGAAAGAGGCTTAGACAGAGAAAGAGGCTTAGACAGAGAAAGAGGTACAGACAGAGAAAGAGGCTTAGACAGAGAAATGCTTAGACAGAGAAAGAGGTACAGACAGAGAAAGAGGCTTAGACAGAGAAAGGCTTAGACAGAGAAAGAGGCTTAGACAGAGAGAGGCTTAGACAGAGAAAGGCTTAGACAGAGAAAGAGGTACAGACAGAGAAAGAAGCTTAGACAGAGAAAGAGGCTTGGACAGAGAAAGAGGCTTGGACAGAGAAAGGCTTAGACAGAGAAAGAGGCTTAGACAGAGAAAGAGGCTTAGACAGAGAAAGGCTTAGACAGAGAAAGAGGTACAGACAGAGAAAGAGGCTTAGACAGAGAAAGGCTTAGACAGAGAAAGGCTTAGACAGAGAAAGGCTTAGACAGAGAAAGGCTTAGACAGAGAAAGGCTTAGACAGAGAAAGAGGCTTAGACAGAGAAAGAGGTACAGACAGAGAAAGAGGCTTAGACAGAAAGAGGCTTAGACAGAGAAAGAGGCTTAGACAGAGAAAGAGGCTTAGACAGAGAAAGAGGTACAGACAGAGAAAGAGGCTTAGACAGAGAAAGAGGCTTGGACAGAGAAAGGCTTAGACAGAGAAAGAGGTGCAGACAGAGAAAGAGGCTTAGACAGAGAAAGTCTTAGACAGAGAAAGGCTTAGACAGAGAAAGAGGTGCAGACAGAGAAAGAGGTGCAGACAGAGAAAGAGGCTTAGACAGAGAAAGAGGTACAGACAGAGAAAGAGGCTTAGACAGAGAAAGGCTTAGACAGAGAAAGAGGCTTAGACAGAGAAAGAGGCTTAGACAGAGAAAGAGGTACAGACAGAGAAAGAGGCTTAGACAGAGAAAGAGGCTTAGACAGAGTAAGAGGTGAAGGACAGAGAAAGAGGTACAGACAGAGAAAGAGGTACAGACAGAGTAAGAGGTGCAGACAGAGAAAGAGGTACAGACAGAGAAAGAGGTACAGACAGAGAAAGAGGTGCAGACAGAGAAAGAGGTACAGACAGAGAAAGAGGTACAGACAGAGAAAGAGGTACAGACAGAGAAAGAGGTGCAGACAGAGAAAGAGGTGCAGACAGAGACAGAGGTGCAGACAGAGAAAGAGGCACAGAGAAAAAACATGTGTGAGAGAAAGATGGAAAGGGAGGCAGAGAGAAAAACAGAAACCCATACAGAGACAAAGGCACAGACAAAACAGAAAGTGTGTGAGAAAGCGGGGAAGAGAGAGAGCAAGAGAGAGAAAGAGAGAAAGAGAGAGAGAGAGAGAGAGAGAGAGAGAGAGAGAGAGAGAGAAAGAAGTGAGAGGTAGAACACTGTCTCACCTCAGACTTGCACTCTGACCAGGGGCTGTATCTCCATTGGTAGCAGGGTCTGACAGGGCAAGGCTTCCACTGTTCCCTCTGACGGGGGCAGGTTCGCCCATCACCCTGGGGCACCTGGAGCATCGTTCTCCTGCGCCACAGCTTCCCTGTAGAGAAAGGTGTTATTTCACACGTCTGTCTCTCAAGTGGATGATTGAGAGTCCAAGGCCCTGTGCAAAATCAAATTAGGTTATGTGATTTTCTAGATAGTCAACAAAATGATGTATCGCGGCAGAAACAAAAAGGAAGTCCACTGCATTTCAATGAAACATGCATTGTTGTTGTGCTGGGAAAATATATATTTTCTCGACATAAAAAAACCCAGATTCCAGATATGTGGTCCCCAACCCGTCTTGATTGAATAGAGCCTTGTTAAAGACTGGGAGTGCCTTTTAAGCTATTTAAGTAGAGAAAAGGGTCTTATGATAACAGCATCATAGACGCCCCCAGATATACTAATGTATATGACTCATATCCAGTTCCTTCACAATGATCTGGGGCTCTTTCAGGGGCTTCACTGTAAAAGATCACTATCACCTTACACCACTATTTCAGGTAACTTCATTTCTCATATCTCTCTTCATCTCTCTCTCTCTCTCTCTCTCTCTCTCCTCCCCCCTATTTAAAGTGGAATTTTTTAAAAATGAAATCGGAGAGACTGTGTAATATCAGGGGGGTGTCAGGAGAAGGGGTAAGCGGGACAGGAACGAATGCTCCTTCTACCCAAAATGCATGTTAAGTGAGGTACCCGAGGGATAGACGTGACACAATTCTGTCAATTAGCTGGTGTCTAATGGGAAACTATCCCAAAATGATATGATAATTCATGTTCAGTAATGCATACCACTTGAAAAGCCACCACAGAAAATAAACTAGATCCAGTAAACTATAAGAACTATGAAAATTGAATAACAAAAAAGCTCACTGTCAGATATTACAATAGCAATTCAGATTCCATTGTTCATAGGGCTAGGGTTATAGTAGAGCCATAGTAGAGTAGTGTCTCCACCCAGTTTGGATCACACTCCCCTTACTACTATCGTAACTTGCTGCAACATCCTATCAGACATTATAGTCTCTGTCATCTGATCTAACAACCCTAAAGGCCAACTCCATCCAAAACACTAGCCTAGGACCATCCATCCACAGTGCTTGCCTATAAGCCCATTCATTCTAACCAGGTATTTAACTCCTAAAGGTTAATTGTCCTGTGTTTTTCCTTCACAGGCACAATTACTTCCCTCTTAACTCAACTGAATTAATCATATTGAAATTTTATAAAGCCCTTTTTACAACAGCATTTGTAACAAAGTGCTTTATAAATACCCAGCCGAAAACACAAAAGAACAATCAATGCAGAAGAAGAAGCACAGTGGCTAGGAAAATTCCCTAGAAGATAGGTATCTTGTAAGAAGGCTAGAGAGGGACCAGGGTCAGAGGAGTGGCCAGTCCTCTACTATTGCTCCACTAGAGAGGAACCAGGCTCAGAGGAGTGACCAGTCCTCTACTATAGCTCCACTAGAGAGGAACCAGTCTCAGAGGAGTGACCAGTCCTCTACTATAGCTCCACTAGAGAGAACCAGGCTCAGAGGAGTGACCAGTCCTCTACTATAGCTCCACTAGAGAGAACCAGGCTCAGAGGAGTGACCAGTCCTCTACTATAGCTCCACTAGAGAGAACCAGGCTCAGAGGAGTGACCAGTCCTCTACTATAGCTCCACTAGAGAGGAACCAGGCTCAGAGGAGTGACCAGTCCTCTACTATAGCTCCACTAGAGAGGAACCAGTCTCAGAGGAGTGACCAGTCCTCTACTATAGCTCCACTAGAGAAGAACCAGGCTCAGTGGAGTGACCAGTTCTCTACTATAGCTCCAATAGAGAGGAACCAGGCTCAGTGGAGTGACCAGTCCTCTACTATAGCTCCACTAGAGAAGGACCAGGCTCAGAGGAGTGACCAGTCCTCTACTATAGCTCCACTAGAGAGGAACCAGGCTCAGAGGAGTGACCAGTCCTCTACTATAGCTCCACTAGAGAAGAACCAGGCTCAGAGGAGTGACCAGTCCTCTACTATAGCTCCACTAGAGAAGAACCAGGCTCAGAGGAGTGACCAGTCCTCTACTATACTCCTACATACTCCTATAACAATTGTCATCAATCTGCCGTAGATGTCATTTATATTATCTCCATGTGTCAGTGTTATTTTCTCTACAGCTGACTGCACACGCACAGGGCCTGGGAGGCCTTTTCTGCTCCTTAATGTTGAACACAATTACAACAGAGTCCCCCAGGCCTGGCTTAGCCTGCAGCTACTCTCTATTCTCACACATCTGCCAATTCATCTTCTGGTGAACCCACCGTGATGCATGCCACGATGCTTTCCCCGTAGAGAGAATTGTGCTGCCCCCATAGAGGGTCTCTCCTTCCTTCAGAGATTTTTATGCCCGTGAAACCATGAGAGAAATAAACTCCCAGTTCTTTTTAATCAGCAGTTAGGGTTTTCTTGAGATTTTCTCATGTGTGCTTTGTTTCAGCGGTGGTTCAACTCAAACAGCGGTTTGCTATTGCATGCACCCATGGTAAGTATTATTCTCCAATGGGGTTTTGATTCTGTGCTCTCTGGGGCTGTCTCTCTACTCCCTCGACGGGTGGTCTACTGACAGCGGTGAGTTTGGGGGTGAGGAGCAGTGTGTGACTGGGTGGGCCGCTGGGTAAGGGGGAAGAGCTAGTGCCAGATGTCGCTATAAGTGTTTGGCCGAGGAACACACGTGGCTGTGATTATCTATGCACACAGGTCTGATATGCCCCGGGAAACTAGTGTGTGTGTGTGTGTGTGTGTGTGTGTGTGTGTGTGTGTGTGTGTGTGTGTGTGTGTGTGTGTGTGTGTGCGCGTCCGACCTGGGTTCAAGTATGTGTAATTGAGTATTTGTTATGAAATAGTTATTTTCTGTGTATTTGAGTATTTTCAAATAATGTGGCTGGAATCAACTACTTCTATTGAAAGTGTTCTCAAATAATTTCCCTTAATAACAATATTTGAATGCATGAGTTAGTGTATTTGAATATTTTCAAATCAGTGCGATATGAAAACACACATATGCGTGCACGAGTGCCTGAGCGTGCATTTGTGTGTGTTTTCACATCACAGTTATTGATACGACACATTGGTGCATCCAGGTGTCTCCATTTCCTTTAGAAAAAAAACATAACCTGCAATTCCTGGCTCAGAAACAGATATTAGCTACTCAATGTAACCGTGTCCTGCCATCCGACATAAAGGTAAAAAAAATCTACTCCAGGATGAAAAGGAGTGAGTGTGAGAACATGTTCTCTTCCTCTCCTCTTCATGTGGTTCACCTGCTGCTACTCTATCCCTCTTTCCTGTGAAAATTCTTCACTTTGCCTGAGGACAGATTAAGGGCAACCACAGTAGCTAGAGCCTGTATTGGTTTCACATCTCGACCTGTATTTGCTTTCTGCCCAACTACGACACTGGCCAGTGCTCTGAAGGACTCCTGAATCCTGGAGTGGTCCCTCAGGCCCAGAGCACACAGGCTTAATGGACCGCCAATCAATCCTCTGATCCTATAGAATTACACATGAGGACATCATCATCCCTCCCCCTCCTTCTCTCCCCCATCCCTCTCCCCCTCATCCCTCTCTCCGTTGGTTTAAGGCTCACAATCGTTTCCCTCTCACATCATAAAACATTTCCCATTTCAGCCATTACTCTGGAGAGGAGAGGTTCTGGTTGTTTCTGAGCTGTGTGTGGTGCTGGGAGCTGATCAGCAGCACTGTGAACCTGCAGCGCTATGAGCAATGAACAATGATCCACAGACTAACCACCGTGCCTGCAAATCCACACCCTATATTACAATATAGATTTGATGTAATGTGGACTATAACGTACTTGAATGAATGGATACATAGTCAAATGACTTCTATTCACAGACTATACACTACGCCTACAAATTCACTGTCTAGCTGTATATTACACATGTAGGGGCTGTAATGAATGGATCTATAGAAAAACAGATAGGTGACAATGATAGGTGAATGTACCACTTCATCAGTTCTCTGTTGTTGTGGCTTGCCCTTCAGAATTGGGTTCACTTAGCCTTGAATTCATTCCCAGCATTCCAAGATGGAATCATCTTTCTGAACACAAAGTCAGGTGAGAGTGAGTCAAAAAGATGGTGACGTACCTGCTAGTCCACAGGTTTGTGTGCACTCGGACCAAGGTGACCAATCAGATAGCTGGCAGTTGACGGGACACTCCAACACACAGGAAGCGTTCATCTGCCACTTCCTATCCAGACCCAGCTGAAAGAGAAACCAAAAGAAAAGTACTTTATTGGGCTATTTGTGGCCAACGAGAGATTCTTCTTCCGCCCTCTTCCCAAGTCCCCTAGGCAACACACAAACGTACACAAACCGCAACCTGTCTGGATTCTAAAGACAGAAGATTTGCTCTTATTAACGACTAATGAGCTTTGGAATGGAAAGAGAAGATCACACACCTCTTCACAGAACTTGAGGTCGACAGACTTGCCGTCACTTCGTACACAGTCCAGCATGCGCGTCTTTATGCCACTACCACACACAGCTCTCTCACTCAGCTGACATGTGCTCCAATCTGCATGAAGGAAAAATAAAACAGGATAAAACCGAGACGGCCTTTCTCCCAACCTCTTTTCCTCTCCATTGCACTTAGTTCAATCTCAAATGTCATGCGGTCTAAATATACTCGAGGTAAGATGAAATTCATTAATGTATTTACCATCCAGAGCCATATTTCCATATTGATATACATCTCTGGTACCAACCATTGCATAAAGTCATCCAGGCTGACATTTGCCTTACCGGTGATGTTATAGGAGTAGTGATAGCAGTTGCTGTTGAGGCTGCAGGGCTCGGTCTCCGTGGTGTTGGGGCACAGCTTCCCCTCTCCAGGTTGACGGATGAGGCATGCCGTCCTCTCTCGAGTGCTGATTTTGTTGCATGGCTTCAAGCAGAGAATAAGTCAATCAATCAATCATTCAGATTATTTTATAAAGCCGTTTCTACATCAGTCGTTGTCACAAAGGGCTTTTACCGTAACCTGTCAGGGAATCCACTTTTAGTTGGGCGTTTAATGCAAACCAAATATGAAACCCTGTTCAAGTGAAGTTACCACTTTCCAACGAGCAAATCGAAAAAGGTTTTCCATTAATATATTTTTCTTCCTACATTACTCTCTGTCTATTTCCACCTCTGCCCATTTCCCAACCAACCCCTACTAGGTAAACTGGTCTATTCAGGTGGTGGTGACAGGCGTTTCTATTTGGAGTGCTGTCTTCCACTGCAGGGACATATTCCATATCCAAGGTAATTCATTTCCCCAAGGGATCCGTGGCAGAGTGCCTGGGAATGGGAGTGGCAGGGACTGTGACGCGGGTGACCCCTCTTCCCACTAGAGGTTCACCACAGGCACACGCACACACACACACACACACACACACACACACACACACACACACACACACACACACACACACACACACACACACACACACACACACACACGCACACACACACACGCACACACACACACGCACACACACACATACACAAGGGGTGACAGGGTGGTCACAGCATGCTATGTAGAGCTGCATAAGATCCTCTTCCCTGCTCAGTCATCCCACCCCTCTCTCCCTTTGTTCATTTCTCAGGATAAATCACAGCTATTCTCCCACCTGAGATCAATATCCACTGAATAGCCATCATTTAAATTGGTGTACGCCTTGCTAGAACATCATACTAAATTGGTGAGAGCCCAGTAGGAGAAAAACACATACCAAATGGACCTAATCACCTAAATGGCTACGAGCCTTGCTGGAGAATGACACTTAACGAATGGCATCCTTCGGAACTGATGAGAGCCCAACAGGAGAATCACACTTACCGAATTGCCATTGCTAAAATTGGTGCAAACCCAAAGTGAGAGTTGCTGGTAAGAGCTCTGCTGTGAATTGTTTTTTTTCACTGTGGGAAAATGGCCCAAACAGGTTAATGGAGAGTAGACACTTGGCATGATTGGCCAGTTATTAAATGTTAAGGTGTGAGACAGATATCCATGGTGAGAAGCAGAACACCTCTGTGCTCTCCAGCTATGAGTTAACCCTTTAAGCAGTCTACTCTTGCTTTCAGTGTTCAGCACCACATAAATAAACTCAGCAAAAAAAGAAACGTCCTCTCACTGTCAACTACATATATTTTCGGCAAATATGTGTATGAACATAACAAGATTCAACAACTGAGACATAAACTGAACAAGTTCCACATACATGTGACTAACAGAAACGGAATAATGTGTCCCTGAACAAAGGGGGGGTCAAAATCAAAAGTAACAGTCATTATCAGGGGTGGCCACCAGCTGCATTAAGTACTGCAGTGCATCTCCTCCTCATGGACTGCACCAGATTTGCCAGTTCTTGCTGTGAGATGTTACCCCACTCTTCCACCAAGGCATCGGCAAGTTCCCAGACATTTCTGGGGGGAATGGCCCTACCCCTCACCCTCCGATCCAACAGGTGCCAGATGTACTCAATGGGATTGAGATCCAGTCTCTTCGCTGGCCATGGCAGAACACTGACATTCCTGTCTTGCAGGAAATCGCGCACAGAATGAGCAGTATGGCTGGTGAAATTGTCATGTCAGGATGAGCCTGCAGGAAGGGTACCACATGAGGGAAGAGGATGTCTTCCCTGTAACACACAGCGTTGAGATTGCCTGAAATGACAACAAGCTCAGTCCGATGATGCTGTGACACACCGCCCAAGACCATGACGGACCCTCCACCTCCAAATCGATCCCGCTCCAGAGTACAGGCCTCGGTGTAACGCTCATTCCTTCGACGATAAACGCGAATCCGACCATCACTCCTGGTGAGACAAAACCACGACTCGTCAGTGAAGAGCACTTTTTGCCAGTCCTGTCTGGTCCAGCGACGGTGGGTTTGTGCTCATAGCGACGTTGTTGCCGGTGATGTCTGGTGATGACTTGCCTTACAACAGGCCTACAAGCCCTCAGTCCAGCTTCTCTCAGCCCATTGCGGATAGTCTGAGCACTGAAGGAGGGATTGTACGTTCCAGGTGTAACTCGGGCAGTTGTTGTTTCCATCCTGTACCTGTCCCGCAGGTGTGATGTTCGGATGTACCGATCCTGTGCAGGTGTTGTTACACGTGGTCTGCCACTGCGAGGACGATCAGCTATCCATCCTGTCTCCCTGTAGCGCTGTCTTAGGTGTCTCACAGTACAGACATTGCAATTTATTGCCCTGGCCACATCTGCAGTCCTCATACCTCCCTGCAGCATGCCTAAGGCACGTTCACGCAGATGAGCAGGGACAATCGGCATCTTTCTTTTGTTGTTTTTCAGAGCCAGTAGAAAGGCCTCTTTAGTGTCCTAAGTTTCCATAACTGTGACCTTAATTGCCTACTGTCTGTAAGCTGTTAGTGTCTTAACGACCGTTCCACAGGTGATGTTCATTAATTGTTTATGGTTCATTGACCAAGCATGGGGAACAGTGTTTAAACCCTTTACAATGAAGATCTGTGAAGTTATTTGGATTTTTATGAATTATCTTTGAAAGACAGGGTCTTTCTGAGTTTATCATAGAATACATTAGAATTGTACTGCATCAGTCCATCTACTGAGGTGGACATTTCTTTGCTCCCAACCAAACCCAGAAAACACCAAATATCTTAAATATCACAAAGGGATAAAATAGGTGCTAAAACAACAAGGTAGTCAGTATCTGTCCATACCAGCGAGCAGCGGCTCCAGACCCCCCAGTCAGACAGAACACAGTCCTCAGGGCAGGGCAGCTGGCTATCTCTGGCCCCAAGTGGCATCTCCTCTGGGTCACACAGGTAGTCCTCCACAGAGTCCGACGGCCCATCCATAGTGTTCTGCATACACCTGGACAGAGGGGGACAATA